>NC_134889.1:3111459-3156459 GCF_041734735.1 Babylonia areolata
CCTACACAGAACCACACCCGGGTTCGTCTGTCGCAGTCTCAGCGTCGGCAGTCCACAGTGCTGATACTGTTTAGTGTTGACTATGTTCCTATGTATGTTGTTATTTCAGTCCATAGTGCTGATACTGTATAGTGTTGACTATGTTCCTATGTAAGCTCTTATTTCAGTCGACAGTACTGATAATGTTTAGTGTTGACTATGTTCCTATGTATGCTTTTATATCATACACGTGGGGAAATGAACACAATGAAAACTTGGTCCTGCTAAGATTAACCGAGCAGTACAGCACAGCCAGCGGTGGGCGGCAGGGTGGATGTCAGACTGTTGATACTGATCTCTCTGGGGTTTTCTGGGCTTTCTGCAGGATCCCCATAGCGTCATCATCATCATTGGTCAGCATCAAGACAGTATGACTGTCATGCCAGTAAGGCACCACTAAACAGCAGTCAAGGCCTGAGTGAGCACGTTACGCTGCTGGTGAGGCATCAGCTTGACATGTGGTGTAGCGTATATGGATTTGTCCGAACGCAGTGACGCCTCTTTGAGTAACTGAGCTGAACTGAAGCACAGGTTGTTTCACACGAGAAAGAACGGACATCACAAACGAACACAACACCATGAAGGAAATCGATTCTACATAGTCTGGGTGCCCTGCCATAGTTGCCACAGCAACCCTTTTCATCCTATGAAAGTCATCACCCCTTCTCACTTTACTCACATATTCATCACGCTGAAGCAAGCAAGCAGATCACTTGTAAAGAGGTGGCTGTCACGTCAAGCAGAGCACTTGTAAAGAGGTGGCTGTCACGTCAAGCAGATCACTTGTAAAGAGGTGGCTGTCACGTCAAGCAGAGCACTTGTAAAGAGGTGGCTGTCACGTCAAGCAGAGCACTTGTAAAGAGGTGGCTGTCACGTCAAGCAGAGCACTTGTAAAGAGGTGGCTGTCACGTCAAGCAGAGCACTTGTAAAGAGGTGGCTGTCACGTCAAGCAGAGCACTTGTAAAGAGGTGGCTGTCACGTCAAGCAGAGCACTTCAAAGTAATCATATGTCAACTATACTTTTCTTCCCCCAAATCGTTTGTCTGCATATGTTTCTTATTCACCTATCAAAATGGATTTTAGCTTGTAGAAATGCTGTCAAGGATACTTCACTGACTTGCTGCCATGACTTTTTGTGTGTGTTCTAAAATGCATGCTGCATTATTATGAAGCCTCTGTTTATTGTCTCATCTGAGAGACTTGCACTTGGCCCACAACAGAAGATGTACAGGATGGGAAGTAAAAAGAACTTTATTTACATGTCTGGACCATGAAAGCTTTGTTCAAACTGTGGTATGCCAACACTTGGAGTATGGAAACATCTAAACTTTTTTCAGTGATCATGTTGATATGTCTTGGGATAACTTCTTTTCTTTAACTCCTTTCAGTTCCACAAGAAATGCGGATGGCAACATTTTTTGATAAATTTTCGTGCATCATTACAAATACTAACGCACGAACATGTCGTTTCAGCAACATATTTATTAACATATGAAATGATTGTAACCTCAGTTAAATCAAATCAAGCACCACCTCTTTTTAGACATGCAAGAATTAGCAGGATGATTCCGCAAATTTCTAAAATATTTTCATAAACTCTAACAAGTAAAATCTGGGTTACCAAAACTGGCTGAGGTACATTGACAAAATAAATACTCAAGTTATTCTATGAAGCAAGGAACAGACTTTAAAATGTTTCAAAGCTCGTTTTGTCCCTACACCACTACTGCTGAAAATCATGGTGCTTGCAAATCATCTTCTTTTTTTCTTTTTCTTTTTTGTCAGTCCAGATTCACAGATGATGAAGTCATGATCCCAACTCACGAACATATTATTGCTATTCGTTGTTTGTTTTTTTGTTGTTGTTTGTTTGTTTGTTTTGGTTGTTTTTTTTTTTTTTTTTGGGGGGTGGGGTGGGGGGGTCGTCTGTCTGACTAGTAAAACAATGTCAACATCTTCACATTCGTGCAAGTTAACAATATCTGGAATGCTTGAGAAAGAAATTGAATAAGTCCCAGAGACCCAAGCATTAGAAATATCGCTAAAAGGAGGAGTTTGTATTATACTCCATGTTTAGTGATACATATACTTACCATGTCAAACTGATGGAAACTAGGCCTATCGGTTTGCTCTGCTTGGCCACATTTCGCGCGGCTAACGGTGAAAAGACGACCCGTCTTGCCAGGTCCACTCTTAGTCAATCAAATGCCTCTAAAAGCTACAAGGGCCGGATACCAGGGTTGAACTGGCCATTTCAGTGCAATGAGAATCAGCTGTGGGCATACCAGTCTGGATTTCTGTATCACCTTGGACAGAACTGGAAAAGGAGGAAACGCAAAGGCAATCAGATTGCTCCAGTTTAGAGACATAGCATCCACTGCCCACGCTTCCGGGTCAGCGACTGGAGAGACACCCCTGAAGGGTGTCCTTGTCCAGGGTCCACTCTGTGTGGATGACACTCTTGGACCTGCTGAATGCATCTACCAAGATGTTGGATTTTCCTGCTATGTGTCTCGCTGAAAGTGCAATGCCCTTGCTGTGGCACCAATGGAGGAGAGCCTCGGTCTGCAGGGAGAGGTCTGCCGAATGCGCCTCCAGTTCCAGAACACTGATATGGCATAGGCGCTCCTCCGGGGACCAAGTCCCTGCTGCATGGAGTGAGTCCGTGTGGGCTCCCCAGCCCAGGGAGGAGGTGTCTGTGAAGAGTGCCACTTGAAGTGTAGGTGGGGCTAAGGGCACCTGCCTGGTGACGATGTGGGGACATGGGGAATTCAGCTCAAGGAGCCAGAGGAGAAAGAGAACAAGGGCAACACCCCAACAGCAAGTTCTCTCCCATTTCGTTAAATGTGTCATCGTTCTTGCACTTGGTATTCTCGTAGGAGGAGGGTTCTGTAAATCACCACCACAATAACAACTATGGTGTTATAGTGTTGATGTCGATGATGACGACAATGACGATGCTAACGACGACAGCGATGATGATGATGATGATGATGATTGTGATGATTACGATGATGACTGCTAATGACAGTGATGACGTTGACAATGACAATGATGGTGGTGATATGGTGATGATCCTGAAGTGATGGAGGCAGAGGATACGTTCATGATCATGATGATTATTATTACTATTATTATTACTACCACTACCACTACTGTTGCAATTCTGACAAAAATACAAACGGCAAACAAACAAAGCAATTGTTCAGAGATATTGCACTGTATCAACGATTCCAAAGAGACAGTTCCGTTTTGACTTGTGCAGCAATAAGTTTTAGCAGTTTGGTTTCTTTCTTTTTTCTACGATTTTCCTGCACAATAGTGTAGGTGTAAAGGAAGGGATTTAAAGCTGAGTTACATGGCAGCACAAAGACAGCCAGTGCTGTGTTGATCTCTCCTGGAACAGGGACATCCAGCTTTGCCAGGAGTCCACAGACACCAATGGGGAACCAGCACAGAAAGTCTGACATGGCAATGACCAGAAGGCGACGAGCAATGGTGGCCTCTTTAGATCTTGTTTTGTCTTTGATAACTACGTTTTCTTTACTATTTGATCCATGACCTGACAACGTATTGGCTCTGATTGACCAGTAAATAAGAGTCTGGCCCATAGCAATACACAAAAATATGATCATGTTAAAGACAACCATAATGCTGAATGAATAGTGACGACCTGGAAAGCCAGTTCTGGTGACGGGCAGAGGAATGCAGATGCCTGTCTGGCTGTAGAACTCCCAGTGAGACATCACAGGGAGTAAAGGGATTGAGGCCAGGATCACCCCTAGTCCCCAACTGACAGTGCAGGCCACGTGAGCTGATGCTGGTCCGAAACGAAGACGACTGAAAGGAAAGTGCATCACCAGAAAGCGATCCAGGGTGATGAGGCAAATAAGAAACGATGATACTTCACAAGACAAAAGGGAAATGAATCCAGAAATTCTGCATGCTGTGCTTCCCTTCCAGTAAGATTCATTCCACAGGTAGGTGCCAGCATACAGACGGTCGGCCACTCCAATGATCAACAGGTAAACTCCCATGAAAAAGTCAGACATAGACAGATGAATAACAAACACTGCATAACCAACTTTACTTTTTGAGGAGAAGGACCAGATACGATATATGATGCTGCAAAGGTTTCCCAACAAAGCAGACATCATAAAGATGATGATAGCCGCTAGGTAAAAGTTAGATTTCAGCAGATTGTCACAAGAGGAGAGCTCATCTTCTGGTGCATGGCAAATTCCCACAAAATTGTCAGGTAGCAGAGCAGGACAACAAAGCTTGAAGTTGTCAGTGAACAACTGTTGCAGATCATCAATTTCATTAAGAAAGCTGAAATCAGCTAGAGGACAACCCTGCAAATCCAAACTCTTTAGGTTCCTAAACAATCCTATTCCTTGGAGAGATGTCAGCAATCGACTATGGGAAAGGTCCATGATTTGGATCTGGGGCATGATGACTGAGAAAGCATGTAACTTTGAGAAGTTATATGAAACTCGGGACAAACTGAGCAACATTATGGATTTCAGTTTGTAACGTATTCCGTCACTACACATTCCAAAGGACAATGGGTTACCAGAGAGATCCAGTTCTTCAAGAGTTCCCAATTGTGAAAAGTGCTTAGAATTGATGCACTGTATCAAATTATCACTGATATCTAACACATGAAGGTTAGGCAGAAACATGTCACTCATATTTCTCCAGCCACATGCTCCAGCACCAAGATGAATCAGCATGATCTGATTTGTGATGACATCCAAGGTCAGTCCACTCCCCCTGCCTTCCAGATAACGTATCTTGGGAAAAGTGTCAGGTTGAAAGACAGACACGTCTGTGAATGATGGTCCGTAACAGACACACTGATCAGGACAAGAGTCCGTCAATCCACACATCACTTCATCATCCTGCTGTGGACACTGAGGCCAACCGTCACAGAGGTGGTCCACGTGTAGACATATTTCTCGGTCGTTCCCTCGACATTGGTACAACCCTTCACACGTGAGTTTGTCACACCCAGTTTCATCCTCACGTCCCGGACAGTCAGTCACGCCATTACACCTGGTGTAGACTGGCAGACAGTAACCATTTCCAGGGCAATGGAAGTGAGAGTCTGGGCATCGCGTTGTGTTTCCAGGAAGAGGGATCAATGAGAACCCTCCAGGTCTGTCAAAATTGACGAGCGCTGGTGGATTCGTAACATTGAAAACCATTTCAACTGACAAAGGAGGACAGTGCTTTTCATCATGTGTTGTCCAGCAGTTGACGAAATTATCACACACTTGTCTGATATCTATACACTGAAACAGACATTATGCACAAGGAGAAATGACTGACAGTGGAAGAAAAAGGAAAACGATTCAGTTCAGCAAAATATGAATACCCCCCTCCCCACTTTCTCTGTGTCCGTCTGTCAGTCTCATTCTGTCTCCTTTAAGTCTGTCTGTCTGGCTTACTCAGGCTCTCTCTCTCTCTCTCTCTCTCTCTCTCTCTCTCTCTCTCTCACACACACACACACACACACACACACATTCACAGATGCACATCTACACACAGACACACACACGTTTTGTACATGCTTATTCTGGCAGTCTTGGGGAATAATTATGTTTGTGAAAAGGGAAAGTGTGATGTATTATTTGTGCAGGTGTTTTCCTTTAACACACACACATACACACACAAACGCACACATACACAATCACTATACAATTCATGAGGACAGTCACATGGACAGACAAAGAGAGAACAAGTGAGTGACCTGCCCCTGGCCACAGTTAAAGGTGTTCTTTGCACAAGGCGGGAACTGACAGAATGATTCATCACTGTTATTCTTGCAGTCCTGACGCCAGTCACACACCACACTGTATGACACGTAGTCATCAGTCGCTTCACATCTGAAGTAAGGAGAGAATTGTGTCTGAGCAGCTTTACACTTCGCAGTTCGTGACACACCTCTTCGCTCCATTTTCCCTGTGCACAGACTGTCACTGTCACAGGCCATTGCAACGTGTGTCACGTACCCCAATAGGCAGGTCACGAGTGGCACGTGTGACGCTGTGAGGTCATGTATGGTTTCAATTTTGATTTTTTCATGGGGCTTGTTATCTGTAAGGGATACTTTACACAGCACCCCCTTTACCTGATTTTCACAAAAAACACATGCACACATACATGCGCGCACATGCACACACACACACACACACATCTGTATTTGCAAACCACAAATGAATAATTGTGTGATGTGCGAGTAAATTCAATGACCATTTCATCATTAATTCTGGATAATATCAGTTTACCTTCTATGGCCTAAGTTATTTGAATACAGAATGGGTTCATACTCTTCCACTGGGGATACAGAATGCCATTCAGTTACAAGAAGGGTAAGTCAGGACAAGAAGCCCAGTAGGGCCAAACACCCACCCCCGAAATATCCGAGATCATGTGACACAGTGAACCAGTGACACTTTTACCACTTCCATTTGACAGCCAGAAAACACACCCCAACATGGAGGCAGCACAGAAGTCAGCAATGTTTTCCGCTTGCACTTGATTGTTTTCACCTTGATTTCCATGAAAGTTATGCTGATGAAATTTCGACGCCAGTGTCTATTCTTCATTCAAAAGAAAATTCACTAATATTTTTGTGTAACAGGAATGTGTCAGCTGTTGAATCGTAGCGTTGAAACCGATACGTCTCCTTTGTTTTCTCCTGGAAATTCTATCATCTTACAGTTTTCAAACTGGGACAAAACGCCTAAAGTGCGTTTGGACAAAATGCCTACCAATGGGCTTTTTGCCCCTTCACTGGGCGTTCTGCCGCCCGTGATATGGAAAAGATAGTAAACTCCTTCTTTGTGCTTCTTTCAGACTTTTCAAGGTTTTTTGGTTGATAGATTCCTAGCAGCTTGTGCATTCACGCATCAAGCATTCGGCAATATAAATTCCTAATTTAGTAATCCTACCATCCAGTGAGTTTGAGCAGAGCAACTGTACCCCAAAAGGGAATCTTTAATAATAGAGGGGAATACATTTTTTACGTAAGGGTTTATATCTTGGGCAGTGTCATGGTCAAACTCGACGAAAAACATCCTCAGTGACAGTTTAAAGGGTTAACCGACACATAGGGGGTTAAAGGCGCATGAAATCAGCTCAGCTGACTTGCACAGTAGTGCTGCGATCCGTGATTGGTCAGAGCTACCACGTGGCGGCAGGTTTAACCCTTACATCGACAGCTTTGTTCAAGGTGCTAACATCTGCAAGCCGGCAATGTCAGCTGTTCAGTATAGCTGAAAACCACCTTGCAGCAGAGCAGCCAGTGGGAATGTGGGGTATTCGTTTTTCCCACTGCCATTGGCACGAACTCTTCTCCGCAATCACGTCACCAGCAAAATCATTTTCTGCTGAATGCCTTTTAATTAGACTTACAGTTTGCTGTCCCATATAGCGTGGTCTAAAGCGAGACTGCTGGTTACAATCTGAACTGGTTGCAGATCTAGCCATTGTTCAGACTAATTTTTGTTAACTCTAATGCTCAAGTCACCGAACGGCGACTACAGCGACCAAAGGGTTAAGTGCTGCGAGCTGTGATTGGTCAGAGCTACCACGTGGCGTCAGGTTTAAGTGCTGTGAGCTGTGATTGGTCAGAGCTACCACGTGACGGCAGGTTTAAAATCTTGTGTTGAGCAAGGAGACATGCAGTTGACAAGTCAGTCTCGGAGGGCACGTGCAAGAGGAATTAGCGGTGTGCTGAGTTCAGGGGCGTTCAACCCCATTGTGTGACAGGCCTGTTTTGGTCTGGGTCGTTCATTGAAACCTGTTGAGGTATGTGATATTGCTAGGGGTTTATTTTGTTTTTTATTCTGTTATGGTGAGGAATGGCACCACTGAGCTATTCATTCAGCGACATAAACGGCATGAATGTCGTGCTCATGTGTGTTATGTGAATTTTGTGCTATGTGAATATTTTGTTGATTATACCATGGTAGAGTTACAAAGTTCGTGCCTTTCCTTTTATTTGGAGTGAATAACTCGTCAATATTTGGTCAAATTAAATTAGTTAACATGTATTGAGAAAAGAAAAAGTCATACCTATTTTCGTGTGTCATCTTTGCCACTTTTGCTCAGTGGAGCAGAGGTCTTGTGCATCCATGTGCAGTATTCAGACATTGCCATTTTAGTCACTAATCTTTTTAACCATGTTTCCAAATTCAAATATATCTTATCCATTTGTTAAATTTCTTGTAAAATTACATTCAATCTATCCATTGGAAGATTTAAATTGGTGTATTTTTCTGTTTATTGGATCTCGCTGTTGGTTTCCCAAAGCAAGAAATAACGTTTAAAGGTAGTTAGTTGCACAATAAAAGGCAAAGTGCATTCATGCACGTGTGTATGAGAGAGAAGTTGAGGAAGGTTTATGTACAGATACACTGGCTTCAGAGCAGTCATCAAGTGGCTATCCATTCCAATAACCATATTTAGCATCTGAGTCTTCATCTTGTTCCAGTCAGCAGATTAGTGACATTATTCGTGACATATCACCTCCACAAGGGCTGACAATCAAAAGGTCTGTGGGTATACAAAAAACAGAATCAGTGGCCATCATAACATCATCACAAAGCAAACCTCCTCGAAAAACAGGCAAAGACGACTTACTGAGGCCTTACGTGTCTCCTGTGGCAGAGTAGGTTGGCCTAACTGCGAACAGTCCAGTCAAAGTGACCAGCTGTACGTGTGTATTGTACAGATAACAGGTTGTCCGATCATAAAATGTAGCTCTTCCGATTTTTGAAGGTTTTTTCTGATTGGTTGCACTAGGAAAACTTCAACTGCTTCTTTCAACATTTTTTCAACAGTTGAAATAACAGGGGTGTGTGATGGTAAATGCCGACGGTCAAGTGAAATTGTGAACGATAGGTTTCAGTACTTGTGGACAATTAAAACAGAAGCAGGTCATGAACTCATTAGACATAATATGTTATTGGAACATCGCACCAGACTGTTTTATTATTGTTGTCGTTTTTTTATCATACATGCACGCACACACACACACACACACACACACAAACACACATTTAAACACACACACCCCACACCACACACAAACACACCTTTTGAAGGTGCTCAGAAACTGTGCAACATTGCTCGCAAATATAGTCACGTCAAAATAACACTATTTTGGAGATTCATGTTAAAACTGACGTGACGTTCTGATCTGTCACCAACCTGCTTTTTTAAAATGGTAGTGCACAATTCAATCAACATATCAAATCAAATCAGCTACTATATTTTTAACTGTGTCAATGTTCAAGTCCTACTCTTTGCTTCCCTTGATTTTAGGATTTTGAGAGCACGTTTGTGAACCTGGTCGGCAGTGGTGCATGAAGAGAAGTAAGAGCGCGGAAATAGCCAGAAATAGCTGTTTGACTGGTTCCAGGAAATGGTTATTCAATAAGGTATCAGAACGAGATTTAAGCATACACTGAATTGTGAGGTGTGAAGTGAAGCGGTACAGGAACCGTTTGCAATTACACACTGTTCGCAATTAGGCCTTTCTACCCTCTAGGTCGTCAACGAGAGACCTCCACAATCCTTTATTATGTGTCTTTTCCTCTGTCTAGCTCCAGGTAAGTTCCGTCTTCTTGGTGTCTGCCTGGATGTGCCTTCATCAAGTTTTTTTCTCAGTCACCCTCTTTTACTTCCTTTGGTGGTTCCATGTCATGGCCTGTCTTGGCGATGATTTTCGTAGCGTTTGCCTCATTCATCCTCAGTTTCTTCTCCAAGTTTCTTTCAGCTAACAATGATGTCGTCTCCCATGGGTCAATGCACCTGATCTTGTCTGGCCGTCGAGCTGGAGTGATTATGATGTATATCAGTCTGAGGTTTTGCAACCATTTCTTGTCTCAAGATAAATTCAATAAACCAAAAGTCATGACGAAGACAGAAAGCTTGAAACTTTAATAACAGGCCTGTATTATGATAATAAAACCAAGCAATGCCGATTGATGTGGGCTGCTTAAGAGAGAATAGTATTCCGTTTCCACCCACTCATTTCTGAAGGTGAGCGAAAATACGAATTGTATCAATTTGTAACCATTTAAAACCACCCCAACACCACCACTTGTTTGATTTCTTTTCCTTCAAATTGTTCAACCTGTATAGCAGTGATCTATAAAGACATCTCTGATATATTGTTCAACTATTTTCACATCGCTGACACCTACAGTCCACTCATCGTTATAGAAATGACAGGGGAAAAAAACTATTGCATTTTCTGTGTTTGAATTTGTCCGTTTGCATTTGACATTTCTGTGGTTCAGATTGTAATCATTTATGTTCAGATAGCACTGACCTTAGAGCTCATCTTTTTACTGAGGTGTTCATTGACTTTGATGACAGCCTGATTGTAAGCACACAGTCTCATGTTTAGACTGTGGGATTCATTTTCATAGACTTTGACGATATCTTGGTTGCAAACATGGTGGAAGGAAGCGTGAAAGTTGTAGGCGATTGAGCCATCCCCCCACTGCCATGTGTTGATGTACCTGTAAAGAGGAAGACGATGGTATTGTGTTAATTGTTCTATCCGTGGCAACAACAGCTACGGCTCTCTAAACAAAGAACAATGGAAACGCGAAACAGCGACATAAACAAAGAAAATACGACTTAATCAGCCATTCTCCTCATTTTATTGACATTCCAGTCACTTTTGCTTTTGTCTGCTTCTAGCATACAAAAAAGAATCGTTATGAGGAGTTTGACAATTCACTTGTACAAGACATTGCATTTTGGATCTGTTGAAAATTCATATTTTTTCAGTTAACAATGTGCTCATTTGAGTATTGTAGCCCTCAATGAGGGGCAATAACAAATAAGTGAATAAAGCATCTGCATCCCTTATTGAGATAAAGTGTTCTGTTATCTGTATTCTCTCTCTCTGTCTTTCTCTATTTTTCACAAACTTTACATGTTTTCCTTGAAGATGTCTTCTGAGGTCTTCATAGCTGACACACCAACGTTGATATCAATCTGCATATAAAAGGGTTTTAAATTAGTGTTTTCAAGTGTTGAAATGACACTGCTCCATTGTTTTGTAGACTCAAATATGGCCAGCACACCGCCTTTTCTCTCACACACTCGCTTCGATTTACGGATATCTAATCCATTCTCAACATCGTCGAAGTAAACGTAGCAACCCCCCTCAGCTGTAAACTGCAACAATCAAACAACAGAGAAATGCAGATGATTACTGTGATAATTGTGTCAGTACTTTCTTGTTTTTTTATACTGCCATCAACTCAGTACACTTGTAAACCTAGTGTGTTCAGTCATACACTGAACGTACACATGGATATGCAATGTCTTAAAACCACATATACCAGAAGTATTTCATGCATTTGCGAACACAATATCAACATGATATTAGAGAGACAGACACACACAGAGACACAGACAGTGACACAGACAGACAGACAGACAGACAGAACAATCATACAGTCACCATTACTTTGTCAGGTCCGCAGTGTTCCGAATAGTAGAAGCACTTTGTTTCATCCTCACCATCCACACACTGACACTGTCTGTCACAGGGGAATTGTTGATACAGTCCCGGCCATTCAGACCTGGAGCAGTTCCACTTTGAACCAATTTTCTGAGGTTTATTATGTTGGAAAGAGAACAAAAGATTGACTTTTCTGCAATTCTGCTTTTTGTATACTGTTTGACTGAAATGCAAACGTTCCCACTCCTTTCCGCCCCAGGATTTGGGAAGCTCCTTGTATAGTAACGACATGGACGTTGTAGACCAGAAGACAACGGGATCTGGTGGCTTGTCTGTGGTATAAATCTGTCCACATGGACCTTGGCTAAAAAGTGGCCAATGGAGGTGTTTAATGTCAGCGGTTCCATTTTGAGTTATAAAGATCCCCTGACCAGCTGGTGGCGTGATGGTCGCACAGCTCTGGAAAAACGCGTTCAAACATCTGGGTGTCTGTATGTAACCTGGAAGAAATGTGGATGCAGATACTTTAATCAAGAACAGACCATGGCCCTTCATGAAGAAGTGAAGCAAAACAATGAGTTGTCTACCCCAGCTCTTTCACGAAACACCTTGAAATGGAAACTTGATTGCTTCGTACAAATAAATCGACAGGTTTCTGACCATAATTTATGTTCGTGCTTTGATGCTGGATGTATGCTTAATGGTCAATGGATATTCTTATAATACTGTAACGATATAGGAGGAGGAATTTTGTTTTATGTCCCGTCACACATATCGGTGATTGAAGACATTTTGTTACAAGTATTTATGAATACATTTGAGTATTATCGGTTAGAAGAGGTGGGAGATGTGAATGAATGAAGGGTTGGGGGAAACTGGGCAAATGAGGTTGAAATAAGGGTGAAGTTTGAAACAAAATATCTAAATACAATTACAGGAAATTACTTAAAGGACTTCTTAAAAGAGAAATTGTTAAACTGACAAGTGGAACAACTGATAATGAATGCAAAAAGTCAAAAACATCAACGTTCTTAGTCACTTGTGAAGACACACTTTCATGTACATAAGGCTTCATCAAGCTACAATAAAAAAATTTTTTTTAAAAATTATATGCTTAATTGTCAGGTTACTAAAGAAAATGCACTTGACATTAAAACAGTACTTGGTCCGTAATGAATTTGATAATAGTCTGAGAGCTAAACTCAGAATTGGTCTGTGAATTGGTCTAATTACCTGACCAACACTGCAAGTGTCTGTATCTCTCAGGCCTGGTTAACGCGAGATATCATTATGAGGAAGCGTAGAGTACAGCCTTGTCATGCAGTCCCAAACCAAAATGGACCTCCATAGCAACATCGTCATCGTCATCGTCATCCTCCTCCTTCATCATCATCAATATAAGCAAAACAGTCTCAAAGTCTATGGCCTTTCATGCCCTGCTCTCATGGTGACCTCAGTTTCGATACCCCTCCACTTCCGTGCTTGGGGTGAGTCCTGTCAATGTCTTCAGTGTCGGCAGATTCATGGGGTGCTGTTGTTTCAGAGATGTGGTGGTGGTCTCCACTCTGGGAGGGGCGCTCACTGTCTGGCTCCGCGACTAGGCCATTATTGTCGTTAGCAGGGGGCTTAGTAGGTGGTGTGTGACGTCGTTAAGAGCAGACCAGCACTAACGGCAGAAAATTCGCAGAATCTGATGATAAGCGGGATGCGTCACTAACTTGGTAATTAATTCACAATGATAATGTTAATTATCCTCCATCTAAGAATTTGTTAATCAATAAAAGCAGCAAACATAATGTAGATTAACTTTTTCCCTTCCCTGATCATTCAATGAGTTCTCTCCAGACCATTTAGAAACTAAAAGAGTATAAGTGTTGATAATCTAGTGAGATTACGTCATCAAATCGTGTCATTATTGGACGTCATTTTTTTTCTCTGCTTGTCGAAACGAATTGCAGAGGTGTAAGACGTAACTTGAAACACAGAAAGACAACGCAGTCATAGGCCAAATAAAGCCATAGGCTAGATCTAGTATTATTATTATTATTATTATTATTATGCACCATCTCTGCTTACTTTTTTTTTAGTAACTACGGTACGGCGCATCTCCGCATCATGATGCTCAACCGGGCCAGGCCATAGGGGGCGGGGCCTTGCGATACCGCCGGAATGTGTATAACGAGATGAGTCAGGGAGTGCTTCTTAATGCACAGATGCGCGTAGAATTTTCTGCCGTTTGTGCTGGTCTGCTCTTAACGACGTCACAGTGGTGTCAAAGTTAAATCAGAACAGGCACCACTGAACACCACCAAAGTGACTCAGCAGCAGTGCAGGGACTCCTCTGGTGTGTGGCCTCCTGGCGACCTAACATCGATGGTTCCCTGTGGACTGCTGACGCTGGAACTGTGATGGACGAACCCGGGTGTGGCCGTGTATGGAGGAATCTAAATGAGCGGCTTGGGAGCAATGCCACTAATGCAGATGGTGGGGCAGCCAAAAAAGTAATAAAATAAAATAAAATAAATAAATAAAAACAGCAAGTTTGGTGAACAATACATTGACTATCAGTAAACATGGAAACAATAACCCAGATACATCCAGACAGAGACAGACAGGGAGAGAGTGACAGAGATATAGATCAAAGAGAGAGACAGACAGGGAGAGAGTGACAGAGATATAGATCAAAGAGAGAGACAGACAGGGAGAGAGTGACAGAGATATAGATCAGAGAGAGAGACAGACAGGGAGAGAGTGACAGAGATATAGATCAGAGAGAGAGACAGACAGGGAGAGAGTGACAGAGATATAGATCAGAGAGAGAGACAGACAGGGAGAGAGTGACAGAGATATAGATCAAAGACAGGGACAGACAGGGAGAGAGTGACAGAGATATAGATCAGAGAGAGAGACAGACAGGGAGAGAGTGACAGAGATATGGATCAAAGACAGGGACAGACAGGGAGAGAGTGACAGAGATATGGATCAGAGAGAGACAGACAGGGAGAGAGTGGGAGATATATAGATCACAGGCAGAGACAGACTGCAAATGATACTGTGCCGAAGGAATAATATAATGTGTACTGCTGTAAATGTAATGAACAACAGATCATGTATTAGACGTCTACCCATGAAATGAAAAAAAAATTGCTCATGGTTTACAAAAACAAAACAGACATAAATGAATAGATTCATCAAAATATCACGACACTGACACGAATCAGAGCCAGACCAGTGACATGCAGGAAAACATAACACAGAACAAACAATTCAATGGTTGAAGACGTCGGCGAGATGGAATTTCATGCTGCACAAGATATATTGCAAGTTAAAAGCTGCAAGAAGAATCCCAGTCAAGTTCGAGTGAATGACACACCTAGTTAGCAACGCTGTTTAAAAAAAATCGTTTGTCGTCAGGGTTGGCTTTCTCTCCATTCCCACAAGAAAGCTTGGAATCACGAGAAAGTGTGTACTAACACACCTCCTTCTTGAACAATAATGTGATGAATGTTGAGTCTGTTCAGAGTGCCAAAAAGACAGAAAACTGAGATTTGTGTCATACCTGTTGGCGCTGTTGCTTGGAAAACTTTGTTGAATACTGCCTTTGAACAAAAGTGAATGTTATGTCTATGTGAGAACAACTGTTTTCCAAAGCTTGATAGTTTGTGCGTGGAAAACTGGCTTTACTCTGCTTGCATGTTTACAAAGTCAAAACTTACTCCAGTTGAGAAATACATCCCTAACTATATACCCAGTTCAAATAGCAAAACAACACTGTGATAAAACCATCATTGCCAGAACCAAAATTCCCACCGTGTATGAGCAGTAGAGTGAAACAGATACTATTGGAAAGAGAAATGATAAAGAAAAAGAAGAAACTAGTAATGGAGAATAACTTGAACAAATAAAAGTAGCTGTTATAAGTTACAGTTTATAAATGTGTATAGCCTCATATTGTTAGAGTGCACAATTCAAGTTTTTACAAAACCTCTAAAGAAAGATAACTTATCTGGAATAGAATAGAGTCACTCCCATTTAGCTTTTCCGAAGACAGTTCACTGTTCAAGCACGTTGGGTAACGCTGCTGGTCAGGCACATGGAGCTCAATAGTATGGAGGGGAAGAAGTGAGGCCGGCCGCGCGCCAGCAGGCCGCCATCTTGCTGGAGGCTACTGCCTGCCGCGAACGCCTCTCCCTCTCTCTCTGAGTCTCTCTAATTAAGCTGGCAAATCTGTTGTGGCTGAAAATTACCTTGGTTTTAATGTATACAAACAACTGGACAAGAGATTCAAGCTTCAAGATGGTTTATTCAATCAAGGCCATAACTCAATATGAATAGTGGATAATAATAGTTTTACATGTGTCATTGCAATTGGCGATATAAACGACGCAACTTCTTTCACAACAAACTATCAGTGAATGTAAGAAATAAGTGTCTCTCTTAACTGCAGTACTTTATAAAGATATATAGCAAAAATAATTCAACTGGACAAGAGAGAGAGGGAGAGAGAAATTGATTATTCAGCTGTAAAATGTTAACTGCGACGAAAACTTACAGGAGGGATGGGGGCAAACGAGATGAAGGTGATGGCACACACACACACACACACACACACACACACACATACACACACACACACGCGCGCGCATTGTTTTCAGCTGTTGTTTTCTTCTTTGTTTTGTTGTTGCTTTTGTTTATTGTTTTTCGTGGGACCTCCAGCCTCCTAGCTAATTTTTGCCCCTTTTTTTCCCCTTATATTGTTGTTGCTGTCACACACACACACACACACACACACACACTGACGATGTATTTTGGTGTCTATTGTGGGGCCCCCAATTTCCTGTTTTTCCCACTCTTTTTTCCCTCTACTCTGTTTTCTTCTTTTTTGTTTTCTTTTTCTTTTCTCTTTTTTTAAGTCTAAAGTTCTTTCATTTTCTTTATTTTACACCCATTCCTGCACAGTTCTTTGTCTGCTTGTCTTTCTATTGATGGCAACATTTGTCGACTTAAGTGTATGATTTGCTACATGAACTTTGTCTAAGACAACAAATTTTCTATTAAAAAAAGAAGTATTTCTGATCTTATTGTTTATTCATCTCTCTCTCTCTCTCTCTCTCTCTCTCTCTCTCTCTCTCTCTCTCTCTCTCTTTAAAAAGATTATTCATTTATTCACTTATTTATTTATTTCATTTTATTTCATCCTTATGCATCTTTATCGTTATTTTTTGTATTTTTATTTCTGTTATTATCATTTTATCACTATTATTAATTTTGTTTAGATATAAATTTACTTTTCTTTTTTCTCTAGGCATGACTAAGCGCGTTGGGTTACGCTGCTGGTCAGACATCTGCTTAGCAGACGTGGTGTAGCGTAAGGGCATCAAGGGCTCCGTTGCTGCATAGAGTGCTGCCCAGGTAGCAAAACTTGTTGACTGAATTGATCTCTGTGTCATCGATCTTGATTGCAGGTGGGGGGAGGCACTGGCGTTCTGTGAGCTAGCTCGTTGGTACATGGACTCGGTCTTGCTGAGACTGATGGTGAGTCCAAAGCGCCTGCAGGCGGTTGAGAACCTGTCCATAATGAACTGCATGTCCTGATGGGTGTATGCAGCAAGCGTGCAGTCATCAGCGAAGAGGAACTCTCTCAACAGTGCCTCAAACACCCTGGACCTGGCGTGGAATCGCCGCAAGTTGAAAAGTTTGCCATCTGTGAGAAACTGGATGTAGATGCCCCGGTCACAGTCTTGGAAGGTGTTAATCAGCATGGCAGAGAAGAGAATGGAGAACAGTGTGGGTGCCAGGACGCAGCCCTGCTTCACTCCATTTACCACAGGGAATGGATCCGACATGTCAGTATTTTCCTGTACTCTCGCTTGCATGCCATCGTGGAATGACGCAATCAGCTGGATTAGACTCTCTGGGCAGCCGAACTTTGGGAGGATCTTCCACAGACCACGGCTGTTCACTGTGTCGAAGGTCTTAGTCAGGTCTACAAAGATCATGTGGAGCTCCTTGTTCTGCTCACGGCACTTCTCTTGCATCTGGTGTACGGCAAACACCATGTCACATGTTCCCCTGTCTGAGTGGAAGCCGCACTGTGCCTCAGGGATGACTGTGTTGGAGACATGGTCAACCAGTCTGTTCAGTATGATACGGGCGAAGATCTTGCTGGCGATGCAGAGGAGAGATATTCCACGATGGTTATTGCAGGATGTTTTGTCTCCCTTCCGTTTATAAATGTGGACAATTGAAGCATCCTTGAAATCCTGGGGGACCTCCCCTCTCTCCCAGATAGACTGGAACAGGGCAGTCAGCTTGTCTGTCAGCACCTCGCCTCCATACTTGTAGATGTCAGCCTGGATTCCATCCGCTCCTGGTGCTTTTCCTGACGTTGTCAGCTTCAGGGCTTTCCGGGTCTCGGCCTTGGTGGGAGGGGCAGCTAGTGAGTCATTGACTGGTAGCTGTGGGAGGGCTGCAATTAACTCATCAGATATGGACGAGTCCCTGTTGAGGCTGGTGTTGAAGTGCTCGGCCCAGCGGGCAAGGATGTCTTTCTTGTCTGTCAGGGGGGTGGTCTGGTCTAAGGCTCAGAGAGGGGTTGATCCTGTGCCTCTCGACCCATACACAGCTCGGAGACCATCATGGAAGGTCTTCATGTCGTGAGCATCAGCAGGGGACTGAAGCTCTTCGGACTTTCTCTCCCACCAGGTGTTCTTCATTTCACGCAGCCACTTCTGTACGAGTTGCCTAGTTTGCAAGAACTGGTCCTTCTTCCTCTGGCAGTCTTTATCGGAAATATGATCCTGATGCCGTATATGCAGTGTGTCCAGGAGCTTGGAGATTCCAGAGTCGTTCTCGTCAAACCAGTCTTTGTGGCTCCTCTGTACAAAGCTGAGTGTGTCAGCTGCTGCTGTGTACACAGCATCTCTAAAGGTGCTCCATACCTCTTCTACATTTGTCGATGCAGGAATTTCTTGGAGAGCTGCTTGGATTTACTGCTGCAGCATGTCCTTGGTGATAGGGAGGCGGTGGATGTTCAGCTTCCTAGGAGGTTGCTACCTGGCTGGTTTGAGCTTGCGTCTGATGTTCATCTTGCTGCCCACCAGGCGATGGTCTGACCAACAGACTGCTCCTCTCATGCAGCGTGTAATGGAAACATCACCTCTGTCCCTCTGCCGGACAATCACATAGTCCAGCATGTGCCATTGCTTAGAGCGGTGGTGCATCCATGTGTTCTTGTACTTGTCCGCTTGTTGGAAGAGGGTGTTGGTGATGGTCAGTCCATGCTGCGCACAAAGCGAGAGCAGAAGCAGTCCGTTGGAGTTGCACTTGCCAGTGCCGTGTAGTCCTAGGACTTTTGGCCACGAGGAGAAGTCCACGCCGACGCGGGCATTGAAATCCCCAAGGATGATCAGCCTGTCCTTTCTGTCTACCACTGAAATGGTGCGGCTGAGCTCCTCGTAGAAAGCTTCTTTTTGTCATCAGGGTTGGTCATCGTCGGGGCATAGCAGCTGATGACTATGGAGAAGCGATCTTCAGACAGGTTCAGACACTGGGTCATCAGCCTATCGTTTATCCCACGTGGAAGGCTGTCAAGCTGTTGTGCAAGTTTGGTTCATATGGCAAAGTCCACGCCTGAAGTTCTTGGGGTGCCATCTGGCTTCCCAATGCAGTAGAAGGTGTAGCCCCCTCCAACTTCCTCCAGCTAGGTTTCACCGGTAAACCTGGTTTCGCTCAGGGCTGCTATGTACACCTGGTAGCGATCAAGCATTCTAGCAATGAGCGCTGTGCGCCTTTCGGGTCTGTCGTCTCTGTCTAAAAGGGTGCGAACATTCCAGGCACCCAGAGTCAGAGCATGACTCCTGGTTCTTTTGTTCTGTTGTTTTCGACCGCTTGTGTTGGATGTCCAAGTAGGTGCGGTTTCCTACTAGGTAATAGGTGAGGCAGGCTTTGTTTAGGAATCCTTTTATCTCCCCTTCCCCATGTGGGGAGAGAAGTGCTGTCCCTAAAAAGGGTTGCTCTGACACTGTGGGAGGATACGGCGCCGCATCTTCCCCAGTCTACGGTAGAAGACCATCACCCCACAGCCGCCTGCGTGCAGAGTCGTGACTAGGAACTGCCAGCAGCTTCCTCTGCCTGTCCCCATTACCACTTCTCCATCGCCACAGGGCTTGGGAAAGCTGGGTGTTAGCCTGGTTGCCTGACAACCACGGGTGACTTCTTTTAGTGAAGAGGAGTTGTGCAGTCCCTTCCCCACTCTCTCGCCTACCGACGCTCACAGTCTCACAGGTGCAGATACTTCCATGTGTAGGACGGCCTCGGCAGGTGCAGGTTTTTTCTTCAGAGTTCCGTCTCCTAGAAGGACTTCCAGCCAAGGATAAGAGCTCCCCTTACCCTTTGGTCACCCTCTTCCGCCTTTACAGCCATTGGGAAAGGTTTCCTCCTATGCCTGGTCCGTCGTTGGGTGACTTCACATGCGGCAGGTAGTACTGGGTTACATGGTACCAGTAGCAAGGGCTATGCCCCTGACCTGACAGTTTACCCCTGACCTGACAGAGAACCACGGCACAGCGCAGTCAGACAACCACGGCACATCGCACAGTAAGAACCGTGGCACAGTGCACAGTTAAAGAACCGCGGCACATCGCACAGTTAAAGAACCGCGGCACAGCGCACAGTAAGAACCGTGGCACAGTGCACAGTTAAAGAACCGCGGCACAGTGCACAGTTAAAGAACCGCGGCACAGTGCACAGTTAAAGAACCGCGGCACAACACAGTCAGAGAACCGTGGCACAGCGCACAGTTAAAGAACCGCGGCACAGTAAGAACCGCGGCACAGCGCACAGTTAAAGAACCGCGGCACAGCGCACAGTTAAAGAACCGCGGCACAGTAAGAACCGTGGCACAGCGCACAGTTAAAGAACCGCGGCACAGCGCACAGTTAAAGAACCGCGCACAGTAAGAACCGCAGCACAGCACACAGTTAAAGAACCGCGCACAGTAAGAACCGCGGCAAAGAGCACAGTTAAAGAACCGTGGCACAGCGCACAGTTAAAGACCCATGGCACAGCGCACAGTTAAAGAAACGTGGCAAAGTTCAGCTACAGAACCACGGCACAGTACAGTCAGAGGACCGCGGCACAGCACAAATAAAACTATTGGAGAACCACCTTACAGCTAATGGAATAAAACAAAATAAAAATTTGAAAACGTCCAGCACACATAAAATATCAATTAATGATGAGAAGAAGAAGAAGAAGAAGAAGAAGTAACAAATAAAAAATTAAAAAAGTGAGAATTTTGACTTGTGACAATTTAACGCTGATAGATACTGAAGACTTACAGGAGAGAGCAACAAATCAATCAATGCCGAGTTCTTAATTGCTCTGAGAAATGTAGTGCAAACCACATTTGAAAAAAAAAGTATATATAAAATATCAAGAAGGAAAAAAATAATGAAAACACAACAATTCAAGAAAAAAAATTACATATAAGAAAAGGAAAAAGAAATTTTTAATGTCAATTGATTTTAAAGTACACAATTTCTTGAGTCTGTTTATGGTACAGTAGCACCATACAACTTAGCACCAGAATTTTGGGGGCTTTTTTTTGGTTTGTTTGTTGTTTTTTGTTTTTTCTTTGTTTGTTTTTGGTTTGCTGCCCCATCATCTGCGCCATTTCAAAGGCATTACTCCCACGCCGCTCATTTAGATTCCCCCATACACGGCCACAACCGGGTTCGTCTGTCGAAGTTCCAGCGTCGGCAGTCCACAGGTAACCATCAATGTTAGGTCGCCAGGAGGCCACGCACCAGAGGAGACCCTGCAACCCTGCTGAGTCACTTTGGTGGTGTTCAGTGGTGCCTGTTCTGATTTAACGTACTTAGGACACCACCTACTAAGCCCCTTACTAACGACAATAATGGTTTAGTCGCGGAGCCAGACTGAGTTAGCGTCCCTCCCAGAGTGGAGACCACCACCACGTCCCTCAAACAACAGCCCCCCATGAATCCGCCGACACTGACGACATTGACAGGACTCACCCCAAGCACGGAAGTGGAGGGGTATCGAAACTGAGGTCACCATTAGAGCAGGGCATGAAAGCCCACAGACTTTGAGACTATTTTGTTTATATTGATGACGATGAAGGAGGAGGAGGATGACGATGATGATGACGATGTTGCTATGGAGGTCCATTTTGGTTTGGGACTGCGTGACAAGGCTGTACTGTACGCTTCCTTTCATAATGATATCCCGGCGTTAACCAGGCCCGAGAGATACTTAGCACCAGAATTTGAATAGTAGAGATTGGTGATCAGTGTGCAGGCTGCCAGGTTCAAGGTTCAAAGTTAATTGCAGTTTCACACGATTCAAGTTTATCATGTAAACAGTTTTTCTTTCGCACACACACACACTCAGATTTCAGTTCAGAAGTACAGCCAAAAGGGAGAAAGGCAGGTGGTGGCACCATGAATGGCCAGTTGTACCACATATGTGGCGGTGGTGTGTGGATTGGGAAGGTAGGGTGGTTCACAGGGGAAGGGAAATGTGGTGGTGCCATGGGTCTGTAAACAGCGCCGCCGTATGACCACGGAGGCCGGTGTTGGCCGTTTGACCATGGAGACATGTGTTGGCGGTTTGTGTTGGCGGTTTGACCACGGGGGCATGTGTTGCACACCACGGTCATGAGCGTGGAATGGAGAGGGGCGAGACTGGTGAAGATGCTGTTGTGCTGGTGGCATGGTCTCGCTTCGCTGCGCTGGCTGGCTGACTGGCCGAGTGGTGGTGGAGGAGGGTGGAGGACGCTCTGCCGAGTGTGTATGGAGCAGGGGCCTCCAGTGGTGCGGGCCAGTATCTTGAATTGTGGTGGGGGAAGGTTTGGAAGGGGGACTGGTAAGAGTGTGGGAGGGGGTGGAAGGGAGCACATTTGTGTGTGTGAGAAGATGACGATGGCGGAAGGGCAAGTCAGGGAATTCTGTCTGGTTCTTGGGAGGAGGGAGGAGGGTGGACTTGGGACCATTCCCATTGGTATTTTTAGAAAATGTGTCTGTTTTAAATCTGGCCGCCATGTTAGGTGTTGGGTCCTCTCGGTCAGGCATACCAGCATGAAGAGGAGGACGTGATGGATAGGGTGGTGTGGGCAAAAGAGGTTGTTTTGGGGAGAAGAGGTTTTGGGAAACATGTAGCACGCCCCTCTTACTGGGTTCCGTAACGCTGGAATACAGCGCCAGTCTCGGGGCCCCCCTCAATGTGGTGAAGGTGTTGTGATGGTCAGTGTACAGCACCTTCATGTCGCTGCAGGCCTCTTTCAGACTGTTGTTGCTGGGACCTATGACGGCATTCAGTGGGTGTCGTCCTTTGGCAGGGATGATAGACGACGCCTGTATTGCCGCCCTGGGGAATACCCGGTGACACTGGGCAATGAGGGTCACCCACTGCTGCTTGGTCACACCTTTGTCCTCTGTTGCTGTTTGGGGCTCGTAGCAGTCGTTGACACCCACGTGAAAGACTGATTTCTTCACGGTGTGTGACGGGGTTTGCCGAGCAAGCCACTCCGCGAGGCTGAAGACCGTCATGTCTTTGGTAGACACTGTCTGGTGTTTGTCAGTGGGAGTGGGAGGGGTGCAATGTGCATGGTCAACACGACTGGCTGTGGGATGCCCAAGAAGTACTACTGTCGTGCCCTTTGCAACAGTAGTCATCTGGAGAGGGGACGCGGTGGGGAGAGGTGACTTAAGGGAGGGGGCTGGTACACTGCTGGACGAAGTGTTGATTGATCTATCACTTTCACTGTCCGCTGCCATGGATGAAGGTGTGTCCGGTGGGAGGGGCTCCGTGGACTGGGGTGGGCGTTGTTTTGGGGATTTGGAATGAGAGCTTTTTGACTTGGGTTTCGTTGTTTTGGAGGTGAGGTTGTCTGATGGTGCATTTGCGTTCTTAGGGCATCTAGTTCAATTTTGAAGGACTGTCTTGCCTGATGTAGAGCTGACCTCAGGGCGGAGATTTCTGCCTCCAGGGATTGGTGTTGTCTGAGGAAATCCTCCCTGGGGATGAAGTTGCCCTGACAGCAGCTGCAGGTTGTAGACATAGCAGCACTGTCATTGTTAGTGTCTGCTGCAGTCTGTTGGTCACTGATGTTGTCAATGTTGCTGGTGTCATCACTAATGTTGTCAGTGTTACTGTTGTCTACTGTAGTCTGTTGGTCATCACTGATGTTGTCAGTGTTACTGTTGTCGACTGCAGTCTGTTGGTCCTCACTTACTATGTCTATGTCACAGTTGTCTGCTGTAGTCTGTTGGTCATCACTTACTATGTCTATGTCAGTGTTGTCTGCTGCAGTCTGTTGGTCATCACTGATGTCAGTGTCACTGTTGTCTACTGTAATCTGTTGGTCATCACTTACTATGTCTATGTCAGTGTTGTCTACTGTAGTCTCTTGGTCATCGCTTACTATGTCTATGGCAGTGTTGTCTGCTGCAGTCTGTTGGTCATCACTTACTATGTCAGTGTCACTGTTGTCTGCTGCAGTCTGTTGGTCATCACTTACTATTTCTATGTCACTGTTGTCTGCTGCAGTCTGTTGGTCATCACTTACTATGTCTATGTCACTGTTGTCTGCTGCAGTCTGTTGGTCATCACTTACTATGTCTATGTCAGTGTTGTCTGCTGCAGTCTGTTGGTCATCACTTACTATGTCTGTGTCAGTGTTGTCTGCTGCAGTCTGTTGGTCATCACTTACTATGTCTATGTCGGGATGTTCCGTCGCTGTGTCGCTTTTGCCAGTGTTGTATGTCGTATGGTTTTCAGCAGTTTCTGTCATGGAGATGTCACTGTTGGTGGTGTCTGGGGTGGGTGTGTCTGCAGAGAATGGCGTCGTCAGACCGCCATCTGCTGGAGCACTGTGGGAGAGCAAGCCATCAAGTGAGGGGCTGTGAGGTGGAGAGGGGCAGTGAGAAAGGGTGGGGGGATTGGGGTTTTCCGGAATTAAGGGGAGAGGCGTGTTGATTTGGTCTCCTGTCTGTGCGTCCCGCTGAATCTGCTGTAGTGTAGCTCTGTCGGGAGATGTAGTGTAGCTCTGTCGGGAGATGTGGCGAGAAGTGTGTTGACTTGCTGGTCTGTCTTCGAGTCTTCCCGAGTCTGCTGCTGTGTAGCTCTGCGTGTCAGGGGCCGGCGGGGTCGTGTACTGGGCAGGTCAGCGGCTAACGTATGGACGATGGCACGCAGCCTGTGGAATTCCTCGTCTACCAGGCACCGCACGCGTGGCCCTGCACCAGATTCTTGTTGGATGTGTAGTGTATGTCAACCTTCAATAACTTTTTCTGTGGTTTATTTTTCAAACAAATTTCCAACGTTGATTGAAATAAATCTGAGGGAAGGGTACTATAGTCAATAGGCAAGGGTTCAGCATATTTTTGCCGATTGTTGGCGATGTCGGTCCACGTGTACGACACTTCTTTGGGAGCATACGTCCCAACATAACGTTGAAACAGTGAAAAGCGCCAGTGGGGCATATATTCGGTTACAGAATCAATTTTTTTCTGTATAGGGTGCAATGTGTATGTTATGCGTTCAAGAAACTGATCCCTGAACGCTGTGACTTCAGTCTTTTGCATGGATCGCGTCAGTCGATCCATGCTGGCCACAGAACCTTGCTGTGGCAGTCTGCTGTGTTGAAACTAGGTCATGATGGCGGGGCACTCTACACGAACCGGTGAAAGACTAACACACACACAATCTGAGAACATCCATGAGCACATGTCTGATCACATAACATAACATCGACGATGAATTAGAAAAGTCCGGTATGAAACTACACACCACTTCTTCTTTTTTTTCTTTTTTTTTTTATTTACAATACACAATGAATGTAGAATGTAGAATCTAGCGAACATCGAGAGCACAACCTGACAACCTCCCTCGCCAGAGAGAGAGAGAGAGAGAGAGACATCAATTCATCAGATTTAGATCGTGTGAAATTCATCTTTTTATCCCCATCACAAGTATTACAAGTTTTATACTGTTCAATACCTTGTGATGGGGATAAAAAGACGAATTACACACGATCTAAATCTGATGAATTGATGTCCACAGACAGACAGACAGACAGACAG
Organism: Babylonia areolata; assembly: GCF_041734735.1. NCBI lineage: Eukaryota > Metazoa > Mollusca > Gastropoda > Neogastropoda > Buccinidae > Babylonia > Babylonia areolata. Next base: position 3,137,104 of record NC_134889.1, read on the forward strand.
AGAGATAGATAGATAGAGAGAGAGAGACATAGAGAGAGAGTGAGACAGAGAGACAGAGACTGAGACTGTGATAGAGACAGAGACAGAGAGATGTCAAAATAACAGATCGTTTGCTTCTTTTTTTCTCTTTTCATTTTTCTCTTTTCTTTTTTTTTTAACAAATAATATTCTTTCCCATACCTATTGTCGCAGTTTATTGCCAAACAACGATTAAATATTTTGCTGAAAATGTCTACACTCAACTACTGTCCAGCAGTGAAATGTACGCTGCCAGCCTCGAGCAAGATGGAGAACCGACTGCCGCGCGCGACGGCCTGTTTATATTATCGCGGCTGCCACTCCTTCCATTCAGCTCAGTGGTCAGGCATCTGCTTAGCAGATGTGGTGTAGCGTATGTGGATTTGTCCGATCGAAAGCAGTGACGCCTCCTTGAGTAACTGAACTGAACTGAACTGTGCTTGGTGAGCGAGATGGTGTTTTCAAGTTGCCCAATTTGGAAAGTAAACTGCTCAGACCACCGTGCTTTGTGTTTGGACGAACGAACTCACACCCGGCAAACACATCCTCGCACAGCACCCTGTCGTTTCATATGTGCAGCGGTCATTTCCAGATCAAAGTAAAGAACTGTTGTTTTGTAGCAGCCAGCCACGTTTCAGCCAGGAACACTGACAAACAACTTATCGACCAGAACCACCGTTTACCTCAGTTTTTCCCCAGTGTATTTCTGTCTTTGTACCTGGTGCACTGCATGGTCGTGAATCATTTTGATGATTTATTTGTTGAGAATGAGATAGCAATATTACAACATGAACATCTTTAGTGGGTATATATTGTTTAATGATTTATTGCTATTGCTTATATATTTGTCTTTTTTTCGCCATCACACACACACACACACACCAACTATTTACTGCTGTCTCACAATAAGATTGTAAGGCGTTGTCTAATCATTGTCTGAAAGGTGCACACTTTATAGGAGGGGTTTGGGGGGCAGCCTCATTAGAAATTTGTGTCCAACAAAGTCAAAAACTATTGCAATTCTCTTTTAGTTCAAGGCAATTCTAATTTCATTTCAAATTCCTCAAAAAAAAAAAAAAAAAAAAAAAAAAGAGAGAAAAGAAAGAAACAAATCAAAGTGCTGACTGGTAAAGACAGTGTGATTCTCTGTGGAGAAAAAAACAGAAAATTGATCAGTAACGTGCACTGGCGTAGAAACTATTAAACAGTACAAAACTTGTAATACCTTGTGATGGGGATAAAAAGATGAATTTCACACGATCTAAATCTGATGGATTGATGGCTTCAAAGCGGAATTGCATAAGGATTACAGAATACGAAGTGTATGGCATAAGGGTACGCAATTTTAACAAAAGATTGTTTGTCCAAGTATACAAAGTTTTTCGATATTCAGAGCACCATCTGTTTGGCCAACTGAAAGGGCGATTTACATAGCACGGTGCCAGGTCAGATTCTTTTTTTATCGTAACAAGTGGATACCAATGGTTTCCTCTTTCGTATGGCCCGATTTCAATCCTAACAATACGAAAATAGAATATTCGTAATTTAATCACACTTCCCAGAGGTACTTTAAGCTGGAGATAGCACACGTATTTCTGCTCTCCATATATTGATATTGTGGTGTTGGCTCTTAAGGGTGGCGTTGTGTTACATCGTTTGACATCTGGAAAAGGAGAACTGTCCGAGGTTGAATCATCACTGTGCAAGGTTGAATCATTACTGTTGTTGTTATGTGGCTGTTCCGTGTTCTCGCCTGTCGACACATTCCACGTCATCATAATCACTGTGACAAGAAAACTATGACGTAACAAAGCCAACGACATGCTTCTGGTCAGAAACATTGCAGTGTATTGTGATGCAACGTTCGAAAATGTTGGATCTGTCTGTTTTTATTAATTGACAATGTATGTGAGTATGTATATATATATATATATATATATATATATATAGATAGATAGATAGATAGATAGATAGATAGATATATAGATATATATGTGTGTGTGTGTGTGCATGCGTGCGTGCCTGTGTGTGTGTGTGTGTGTGCGTGTGTTTGTACGTCAGTGTGCGTGCGTGTGTGTGTGTGTGTGTGTTTGTGAGTCTCTGTGTGTGTGTGTGTGTGTGTGTGTGTGTGTGTTAGTGTATGTGTATGCTATTGTGTGTGTGAGTGCATACTCTGTGTGTGTGTGTGTGTGTGTGTGTGCGTGCGTGCGTGCGCGTATGCGCGTGTGTGTGTGTATGTGTGTGTGTGTGTGTGTGTGTTCGATGGTGTGCTTGTGTCTTCGATTGGTTGCATGTATGTCTGTGTGTGTGAACATGTGTACATTAAAGTGTTCGTGCGTGGAAGCGCGCGAGTGCTCCTGTGTGTGTGCCGTGTCTGTATGTGTGTTTCTCTGTGTGTGTGTGTGTGTGTGTGTGTGTGTGTGTGTGTGTGTGTCAGTGGATTAAAAACGCATAACTGGTACATGATTATTCCGAAAGTTCCGAACTGCGTGCACAAACGAGCAAGAACGCCTGCGAGCAAGGACATTGATACGCACATAAACACAGGTACATATACCGGTACAAACACACTGACACATTAATATATCCACACATACACACACTGACGAATACACCGTCAAACACACACACACACACACACACACACACACACACACGCACGCACGCACGCACGCTCACAATTCTTTTAATTTGAAGACAAGAGGAAAACTCGTAACAGAAAGTCGTCATATAATCAGTTCATGTTTTGACCATCCGTGGTACTAAGATTAACTTTTGTTGGATCCCTTCTCATGAAGGGATTGTGGGAAACGAGCGAGCAGATCGCTGTGCAAAAAAAGGCGCAATAAACATCTACAATGGCATCGAAATTCGTATTTAATATTCATTACAAGAAGGTTATTATCCACTGGAGAAAACGTGCTGGAACAATGTCAATAAGCTAAAACAGGAGTCTGACCCTAACAGAGAAAATACGGACGATAACTCGTGCAAAATTGATCGCATGTTTTCTTTTAAAACAAAAGGACATCACAGTAACAGAAGGCTCACCAGTCTGGTATACAGACTACGACTAGATGCCAAAAAACAAAATATACTTCTAATGTGATTTGCATTTGCGGCAATAAAATTACTCCCGTACATATCATCCATGAATGTGAACAGTTAAAACCATATTGACCTATGTCATTTCCAAAATCTGAGGTTCCATCTGCTTCCATTAGAAATGTCTTATATGATGATCAACATGTGTTTGAAATAGTGCAGAGTTTAATTTGGAGCCCAACTGGCTCTTTTTTGACTAGTTATTTTGTTTTATTCATATCCTTTTTTTTTAAAGCTAATTGAGGAGTGAGGAACAGGGAAAGTTGTGATGATTTAAGGCATGGGTGGGGTGGGGAAGATGATAGATTTTCGTCTAAAATCACAAATGTGGATAGACGTTAAGCAAAAGAACGAACGAACACACACACACACACACACACACACACACACACTCACTCACACACACACACACACACCTACTCCTTTTTGCGCTCGTTATGGGCTTTCTAATATTTTGGTGAAATTGTTGCACTCATGAGTACTCCAAGGGGTAGGTAGGCCTAACTGCCAACGGCGTGTAATTGTGAACTGTTCGTGTACCGCCCCACTTCCAAGCGTTCTCACCACACACATTTCGAAATTCAACGTCTGCTTCGACCTCATTCTGATAGCTGAATGAATATTCATTTCCAAGAACCAGTCAAACATCAGCTATTTCCGGCTACTGTATTTCCGCGCTCTTTCTTCTCTTCGCACACCACTGCCGACCAAGTTCACAGAGATAACCTCAGTGCTTTCAAAATCCTAAAATCTAGGGAAGCAAGTAGTATGACTTGAACCTGACAGAGTTGAAAACCTACCGGTTTCGACCGCTGGTCTTCGTCAAGGGCGTTTACTGGTATGTCAAAATGCAACACACACACCAAGAAAGAAAACAAAAAGGTCAACAAAGCTCATGAAAAAAAAAACTGCATCCAGAGCATGCAACATGAAAAGAACAGTGTGAAGTGTTGCTTGGGGAATAGGAAGAGAGGCTGGTGAGTAAAGTAGTCAGAGAGGACGAGAGAAAATAGATGGGCAGATAATAGAAGGAGAGGGAAAAAGAAAGAGAGACAGAGAGGGAGGGGGTTAGGGAGGGAGAAGGGACTGTGAGAGAGGAGGAGAGAGAGGAAAAGACAGAGAGAGACAGACAGCGAGAGAGAGAGAAGGGGGGGAGAAATAAAGAGAGAGGGGGAGGGACAGAGAGATGGCAGACAATGAGAGAGAGAGAGGATGGAGAGACAAAGAGAGAGAGGGGGGAGAGAGAGGGAGGAGAAAGAGGGAGAGGGAGAGACAGACGGACAGGCAGAGAGAAGGCAGATACTGACAGAGAGAGAGAGAGAGTCCTCTATCGTTGTCCTCACCACCCCACAAACGCAACCACAGGAACGTCCTTATGGCTATTTGTCCCGAATGTTCAGCCCGTAAGGTGCCACTGTTTTCAGTCTGTCCATCCACTTTTTTTTCTCTGGTTTGTCTGACTGTGTGTGAATTTCCGTGAATGTTTTATGATGATGCATTTCATGTTAGTGATTGTGTGGTTGGATTGGTTGAAGTGGCGTGTGACTAGGGTGCCTGTGTTCTGTTTGATGTGATTGCGGTGTATGTAGAATCTTGTCTTGAGAGTGTTCTTTGTTTCTCCTATATATTGTGCATGCTTGCATTTATCACAGAACAGTAGGTAAATGATGTTGCTGCTGTCGCACGTTACGTGTTGTTGGATTTTGAATGTTTGTTGTGTAGTGTCACTAGTGAATGTGTCTGTTTCCTGCATGTGATCTTTGCAAATGACGCACCTTTTGTGGCACTTATAGCATCTTGGGGCTTCTTGGTCAGGAGTGGGCAGTCTGGTAGGCATCAGCAGGGAGCGGAGGCCCCTACAGTTGCGCTCCCCCACCACAGGAGCAGTAGGAGATGCCTGGCGCATGCGAGCACTTGTGTTGAGAACTGAATCCTGCAGTTCAGCCAGCCACTGACGCAGGGGGAGGGGGGGTTAAGGGGGTGGTGGGAGACGACAAAAGGAGTTCTGTCCAAACTGTTTTTTGTCTTGTGGCGCAGTGCCTCCCGTCTGGGGATCAGTCTAACCTTATCCTTTGCTTCCCTCACCTGCCGGGGATGATGTCCACGTCTTGTGGACCATGCCTCCATGGTCCTGGCTCTCTCCCGGAAGCAGTCATCGTCAGAGCACAGGCGTCGTAGGCGTAGAAATTCTCCCTGTGGTATGTTGGGGATAACGTGCCTGGGGTGGCAGGATGTGGCGGGCAGATATGCATGGGCATCTGTTGGCTTGGAGAAGAAGTCTGTGCTCAGGAAACCCCCCTGGAGCTTGGTGAGAATGTCCAAGAAGGGGAGGCTGGTCTCCGAGGTGGAGGCGGTGAATTTGATGGTGGGGTGGACTGTGTTGATGAAATGGAGGAACTGTTGAAGTTTTTCTTCACTGTCTGTCCACAGGAGGAATATGTCGTCGATAAATCTTTTCCAGTACTGTGAGGGGAATTTGACTGGGCTGTCCTGGAGGATTCTCTCCTCGAGTCTCCCCATGAAAAGATTTGCAGCCGAGGGGGCCATGGGCGTCCCCATGGCTGTTCCCAGAGACTGGCGGTACAGCTTTCCTTCAAAGGTGAACACGTTGTTTTTCAACACGTGGTCAGCCAACTCGATGACTGCTGTCGTTGGAGGGAGAGGGGTGGAGGGGAGGCGTCTGTCAGAGGCATGGAGAAGTAGTGCTGCATGGCTGACAGGATCTCCTGGTGGGGATTGTTGGAGTAAAATATATATATATATATATATATATATGTATATATATATATGAAGTTTGTCACCTTTGAGATTTTACCAGCTGAATGATAATCATTGATGATAACCAAAACATCCCCCATGGCTTTTTATCAGCTTGTCTGATACTGTTGAGATTTGCCAGCAAGCTGATTCCTATTGTAACAAGGTTCTTGCTGTTGTTTTGTTTATCCAGACTGCACCCCCTCCGACCCCACCACCCGACCCCCGACCGCACCCAGACCCTGCCCCCCACCACCCACCCCCTTCCCATGTGCTTGTGTAATGGCCTGAGGCCATTGTGCAATTAACCATCTCTCTCTCTCTCTCTCTATATATATATATATTTTTTTTTTTAAAGCACTGTGCACACAAAAATCACTCAATGAAGGGTGTAAACAAGACAGCATGACCAGAATATTGAAGGCTGAAGACTGAACTGACGGAGAAGGTAAAATCCCAGGTGAATTCAGTCTTGACGGTTCTTGTGGACACAGAGAAGTCAGCAGATGTCGTGGAGGAAAAACAACAGAGCAGAAAACGAACAGATTCAGAGGATCCAGATGACGACGACGATGATGATGATGACAATGTCGTGAATGAAAACACCGAAGAAAATGGTAGTATGGAACCTCCAGAAATTTTTTTTTTTTAAATTCTGATTTATGTAAATGTGTGTCTGTGTGTGCTGTGTGTATGGACGAGTGTATCTACGTTTTAACTGGGTGTCCTTCTGTCTGTGTATAATGCACATAGTGAGTTTGTGACTTGACATCAATTGTGGTCATGAATTTGTGACGACATTTATTGTCATGAATATGTGACGACATCATTTATTGTCATGAGTACGTGACGACATCATTGATTGTCATGAATCCCAAGGAATAATAGACTGGGGAAAAAAGGTCATCTGATACTCATGCACTCAAATACATATTGTGCAGTCTGTGAGTGCTATTTTAGGCTGCTGCATGTCGTTTGTAGTGAATTCTGCGAGTGCTGTGCCATTTGTTGAAAAAAAGGAGTGTTGTAGATCTATATTGATGTCACTGGGTGTGTAGAGCCTTTAAGAAAGAGCGTCATGGCTTGCTTGCTCATTGGCATTGATGACAATGTGTGTGTGTGTGTGTGGTGTAGGTCCGTGTCCGTGTATTTTTTATGGTTGTCCGTCTGTCTCACTGCGTGTGTGTAGCCTACACACACTACACAATGTGTGTGTGTGTGTGTGTGTGTGTGTGTGTGTGTGTGTGTGTGTGTGTGTGTGTGTGTGTGTGTGTGTGTGTGTCCATTTGGAAGCATTTAAGTGAATGTGTGTCATATGTGTGCATATGACTTGAAAAAAGAGCTACACGCTCTACTATGATTAACAAATAGTAAAGAGTTGTAACTCTCTCCATTCACGAGGTACACAACTTCAAGTCAGTGCTGCTAACGCTACCGATTCAGCTAGCACACAGGTAAATAAAAGGTACATAGGAACAAACCAAGACACTTCCTCAAAAAAAGGAAGCGCCGGGTCTGTCCTAATACCGATCATTTGACATGTGAACACAGCAGCAAAGACAGAAGAAATGTGCAAACACAAATTAGCTTTTATTCAAGACTGTCATAGCCTCTTATCTATGATTGTATATCAACATTCATGCTGACATATTCTTTTTGGTGATGTAAATCGATGAGCATATGACTTCTTAGTTTAGCAATAGTCATACTGTATGTAATGCAACTGATTTGGTCAGTACAGTGTTAATCACTTCCTCCTCAGGGATGCACATCAAAGTGGGTTCTCACAGTTCTTTTGCAGGGTGCTTGAAAAAGCATAACCTGTTCTTCATCTGCGGCAGGAAAAACAAGAAATGGAACTCCCTTTAGAAAAAGCAAAACAAAACAAAAAACAAACAAACAACAACAACAACAACAACACACACACACACACACACACACACACACACACACACACACACACACACAAAACACACTGGGTGATATACATTACACTGTAGGGTTCCTGACCAGATCTGTACGTGGTGTCTGTATCCCCCAGGCCTGTTTGATGTGATAAACCATGAACGATCTTAGCCACGCTCAGTTTGCTTTACGTCAAGAATGATCCGAAGTCCACGTTGATTCTATACACTTGGGAAAATCCTGTACGCAGAGCAAACTGGTCGTTGCTAAGATGTTAACAACATTTTTTTTTCGCTGCACTATCATCTGCACCGACTGTGGCAGTACTGCTCATTCCGAGTCCCCCACACAGAACCACACCCGGGTTCGTCTGTCGCAGTCTCAGCGTCGGCAGTCCACAGTGCTGATACTGTTTAGTGTTGACTATGTTCCTATGTATGTTGTTATTTCAGTCCATAGTGCTGATACTGTATAGTGTTGACTATGTTCCTATGTAAGCTCTTATTTCAGTCGACAGTACTGATAATGTTTAGTGTTGACTATGTTCCTATGTATGCTTTTATATCATACACGTGGGGAAGTGAACACAATGAAAACTTGGTCCTGCTAAGATTAACCAAGCAGTACAGCACATCCAGCGGTGGGCGGCAGGGTGGATGTCAGACTGTTGATACTGATCTCTCTGGGGTTTTCTGGGCTTTCTGCAGGATCCCCATAGCGTCATCATCATCATTGGTCAGCATCAAGACAGTATGACTGTCATGCCAGTAAGGCACCACTAAACAGCAGTCAAGGCCTGAGTGAGCACGTTACGCTGCTGGTGAGGCATCAGCTTGACATGTGGTGTAGCGTATATGGATTTGTCCGAACGCAGTGACGCCTCTTTGAGTAACTGAGCTGAACTGAAGCACAGGTTGTTTCACACGAGAAAGAACGGACATCACAAACGAACACAACACCATGAAGGAAATCGATTCTACATAGTCTGGGTGCCCTGCCATAGTTGCCACAGCAACCCTTTTCATCCTATGAAAGTCATCACCCCTTCTCACTTTACTCACATATTCATCACGCTGAAGCAAGCAAGCAGATCACTTGTAAAGAGGTGGCTGTCACGTCAAGCAGAGCACTTGTAAAGAGGTGGCTGTCACGTCAAGCAGATCACTTGTAAAGAGGTGGCTGTCACGTCAAGCAGAGCACTTGTAAAGAGGTGGCTGTCACGTCAAGCAGAGCACTTGTAAAGAGGTGGCTGTCACGTCAAGCAGAGCACTTGTAAAGAGGTGGCTGTCACGTCAAGCAGAGCACTTGTAAAGAGGTGGCTGTCACGTCAAGCAGAGCACTTCAAAGTAATCATATGTCAACTATACTTTTCTTCCCCCAAATCGTTTGTCTGCATATGTTTCTTATTCACCTATCAAAATGGATTTTAGCTTGTAGAAATGCTGTCAAGGATACTTCACTGACTTGCTGCCATGACTTTTTGTGTGTGTTCTAAAATGCATGCTGCATTATTATGAAGCCTCTGTTTATTGTCTCATCTGAGAGACTTGCACTTGGCCCACAACACAAGATGTACAGGATGGGAAGTAAAAAGAACTTTATTTACATGTCTGGACCATGAAAGCTTTGTACAAACTGTGGTATGCCAACACTTGGAGTATGGAAACATCTTAACTTTTTTCAGTGATCATGTTGATATGTCTTGGGATAACTTCTTTTCTTTAACTCCTTTCAGTTCCACAAGAAATGCGGATGGCAACATTTTTTGATAAATTTTCGTGCATCATTACAAATACTAACGCAAGAACATGTCGTTTCAGCAACATATCTATTAACATATGAAATGATTGTAACCTCAGTTAAATCAAATCAAGCACCACCTCTTTTTAGACATGCAAGAATTAGCAGGATGATTCCGCAAATTTCTAAAATATTTTCATAAACTCTAACAAGTAAAATCTGGGTTACCAAAATTGGCTGAGGTACATTGACAAAATAAATACTCAAGTTATTCTATGAAGCAAGGAACAGACTTTAAAATGTTTCAAAGCTCGTTTTGTCCCTACACCACTACTGCTGAAAATCATGGTGCTTGCAAATCATCTTCTTTTTTTCTTTTTCTTTTTTGTCAGTCCAGATTCACAGATGATGAAGGAAGTCATGATCCCAACTCACGAACATATTATTGCTATTCGTTGTTGTTGTTTTTTTTGTTTGTTTGTTTGTTTGTTTCTTTGTTGTTGTTTTTTTTTTTTTGGGGGGGGGGGGGGGGGTGTCTGTCTGACTAGTAAAACAATGTCAACATCTTCACATCCGTGCAGGTTAACAATATCTGGAATCCTTGAGAAAGAAATTGAATAAGTCCCAGAGACCAAAGCATTAGAAATATCGCTAAAAGGAGGAGTTTGTATTATACTCCATGTTTAGTGATACATATACTTACCATGTCAAAATGATGGAAACTATGCCTATCGGTTTGCTCTCCTTGGCCACATTTCGCGCGGCTAACGGTGAAAAGACGACCCGTCTTGCCAGGTCCACTCTTAGTCAATCAAACGCCTCTAAAAGCTACAAGGGCTGAATCATTCCATGGCCATCGAGAAAATGCCCATGACAACCACATCAGAGACGCCGGAACGGACGGGCGGGCATTCGAGTTTGACATGATAAGTATATGTATCACCAAACATAGACTATAATACAAACTCCTCCTTTTTGTGTCATATACTGCACCATGTCAAACTGATGCAGAATTTAAAGCAGATGGAGGAGGGCAATGTCTACTGGTTCACATGGGGAGCCATTGTAACCGAGACGGTTGTGTTAGCCGCGACAAAGGAAATCCCCATGGAACTGTCAGCCCTGGTCACACGGAAATCCCTGAGGCAGAAGTTGTTGAAGGGATTCTCAGACTGCCAGAAGGCTGCCTCCAAGACATGCTGCAGTGGCACCAAGTGCTGGAAAGCAGCTGAAGTAGCCATGGCCTGCACTTCGTGTGCTCTGGGTTTAAGACAGCTGATATCCCTGTGAGCATGAGAGTAGGCTCTAAGAATGACTTGGGAAACCCAGCGGGAAATGGTGCCTGCAGCGATGTCTTTCTTGTAATTCCCATTGATGGGGATGAGAAGACGTCTCTGAGAAGAACGCCTGTGGCAAGACCTATCCCAATAGTATTTGAGGCACCCAACAGGGCAGAGATGCCTATCCTCATCATCTTGGGCAAGAATATCAGACAAAGGTCTGACCCTCAGACAGGGGGAAGGGACCTCGAGGTCTTGTTCTTAGCCAGGAACTCTGGAAGGAAACGGGGGGTGATGTAACCATCTCTGTGGAAGGCCAAATCTTGTGGCATTCCACTAAAACCATGTATCTTGCTTCTACGGCGGCCCATGGCCAGCAACAGAAGGAAAGTAGTCTTGAGGGTGAGTAAGTTGAAAGGAATAATACCCAATGGCTCGAAGGGCTGCTTTCGAATGAAATCAAGCACCAGGAACAAGTCCCACAGGGGAACTCTCCTGGGGTTTCTAGCTTCCTTCAGAGAGGCGCCCCTAGCCACCTCTCTGAGCAGGAAATATGCTTCAAGGGAAGGACCACCTAGATGTCTGATAGTGGTACAGATGGCAGACTAGTACCCTCCCACAGAACTTGCAGACAGGTTGAGAACTGAGGAGCAGTGTGCCAGAAACTTGGCCAGATGCATGCTCGTAGGGTTAGTAGGGGCAACGTCCTGAGCCATACACCACCACAACCATTTCTTCCAGTGAAAGTCATACAAAGCCTCAGTCCCCATCCTCCTTGCTTTGGAGACTACGGAGAGTTGGTCAGAGGACGCGCCCCCCTCGGTAAGCGCCTCTGACACAGAGGCCGACTTCAATGTTGGTGTGGCACAGCAGCCACACGTATAGTTGGAGCAGCTGAGGATTGGAATCAGGGATCTCCAAACAAGGCTGCCTCAGCAGATGAGGTTTGGTTTCGAGTTCCAGAGGAGGAGCGTGTGTCAGGAAACGGAGGTCCGGATACCAGGGTTGAACTGGCCATTTCAGTGCAATGAGAATCAGCTGTGGGCATACCAGTCTGGATTTCTGTATCACCTTGGACAGAACTGGAAAAGGAGGAAACGCAAAGGCAATCAGATTGCTCCAGTTTAGAGACATAGCATCCACTGCCCACGCTTCCGGGTCAGCGACTGGAGAGACACCCCTGAAGGGTGTCCTTGTCCAGGGTCCACTCTGTGTGGATGACACTCTTGGACCTGCTGAATGCATCTACCAAGATGTTGGCTTTTCCTGCTATGTGTCTCCCTCGGTCTGCAGGGAGAGGTCTGCCGAATGCGCCTCCAGTTCCAGAACATTGATGTGGCATAGGCACTCCTCCGGGGACCAAGTCCCTGCTGCATGGAGTGAGTCCGTGTGGGCTCCCCAGCCCAGGGAGGAGGTGTCTGTGAAGAGTGCCACTTGAAGTGTAGGTGGGGCTAAGGGCACCCCCTGTTTCCCAAGAGGGGTGGCTAGCCACTCTATTGTCACCTCGAGGAACTACTCGCCCTGACATATCTGGGTATCCTATGGTTGGGTTCTCTGGGACCACTGTAGCTTCAGTGCCCTCTGAAGAGGGCACTTGAGAACCCTGCCCAGGGGGATGAGGGGTGCCATGGACTCCATCATGCCCAGGAAAGATGAAAGTGTCTGCGCTGTTGCCCAACAGGAACGGCACAAGTGGCCGAGGAGGCCTGCCAGTCGGTCCAAGCGATCTGGCGTCGGAGAGACTATCATGGACCACGTGTCGAATTGCAATCCTAAGAAGTCAAAGGACTGACTTGGGGACAGATTGCATTTCTCCTGATTCGTGAGGAAGCGCAGTTGTTAGCAAAGGTCTAGAAGTCTGGCCGTATGCCTCATACACAGGGCCTGTGACTTGGCCAGAATGAGCCAGTCATCCAGGTACACACAGAGACGAATGGATTCCGACTGGACGATGGACACCAATTCCCGCACCACCTTGGTAAACAGGAAAGGGACAAGGGACAGACCAAATGGGAGGGCAGAGAACTGGAACACCTTGTCCCTCCACACAAACCTCAGGTACTGACAGGATGCCGGATGAATGAGGATATGAAAATAAGCATCTTTCAGATCGATAGAGGCAACCCAATCACTCTGTTGAATGGTCTCTTGAATCTGCACCTTTGTGTCCATCTTGAATTTGATTTTGGGGAGGAATTTGTTGAGGAGGGACAAGTCCAAGACTGGTCTCCACCCTCCTGAGACCTTTGGAATCACGAACAACTGGCCGTAAAAACCGGGGCCTGGGTACGAGAGTTGACATATCACCCCTATGAGGAGTAGGTGCGATGTCTCTGTCTCCAAGACACTCTCCTGCTCCACAGAGCTGAGCTGGGCACATAAGGAGGAGTGGATCTTAGAGGGGGGCGGTCCTCCACTCAAGGCAGCATGTACCCTGACTCTAGCACCAACACAATCCAGTCGTTGAGGCCCAAAGCACGTCGTTGATATGCATGCCGGGACAAGTTTCCTACTTGGAGGGGTTGAACGACTGGCGGTGCTGAATCAGGGCCCAGTCATTGGGCGTGCTGCCTTCTGGCTTTGGGCATGGCCGGTCAGCTTGGATGGACATGAGGTGGTTTATTCCTCTGCCGCTGATTCTTCACACACCACTTTGACTTAGGTGGCGTGGTATATGGAGGGGCCCTGGTGGCTGGTCTCTTGAATGGCATAAAACCCTGGTGCCCCTGGGAGGTGTGGGCTAAATATGAAGCCACCTCTCTGTTCGTCTCTGCCCTGTGGCTGGCGAAATGGGGCACATACTGGCCGAAGAGGGAGTGCTGCTGCGCCGGGATGGACCGCAAGGCAACCTTCTCCTCCTCTGATGGAATGTTGGAGAGGTTGACCCGATTGGGGAGGGTCAGTCCAAGCTCGGCTAAGTCCGAGTTTGGTTCAGGCTGGTCCCTGTGGAGGCGTGGGCTCAATCTGTCACCAGCGGGACGAGCTGGGACGATCCCGAGCGGGGACCGTGGCAGCAGCTTGTACCTTCTTGACGCCTGAAGAGGGCGGGGAGTGCGTGGACCATAGGTCCAACCACGCTTGGGATGGTGGGTGCCACACCTTCTCAGTGAGGGCATCCCTGGATGCAAGAGGGACCCATGAGTGCTGTGAGGGGACAAACACCCACTCATCTCCCTGTAGGACTGAGGGCTGGGTGGGTGGAAACTGCAGGCTGTCCTGGGCCGAGTGGGGCGACTCAGCGGCCGTCGGTCCTGACAAGGAGGCTCTTGTGACCATGGTGGTTACCTGTGGGGTGACAGAGGCCCGATTTGTGGACTGAGTGGCAATATTGGCCGAGGAGCATGACCTAACCGATAAGAAGTCGATCCCACTTGTCAAGGCCGTGAGTGTCACCCTGTGAGATGTGCTGGGTTGAATCCGGGGGGCAGAGGATGAAGGCTTGGCCCCTGGTCCTCCCAGCAACCCAGCGTGCACCATAGGGAGACTGGGGTGGCTTGGCCCGAGGTGAGCAAAGTAGAGGTTCCCCTTCCTGCCATTGTGGGGTAACGAACGAGGCATGGTAACTGCGCTAAAGCACCCAGCGAAAAGTCCCATCCCCAACAGAGAAAGGAAAGCAAACATCGACTGAGAGGTAGAGAAAAAGTATGATTCGAGGGGGCAGAGTCGAACCGAGTACACAAAAGGTAAGAATACAATAAAATCAAGCTGCATGCAGCAAAATAAGGTCAAATGAACACCCTCAATAACAAAAAAAGTGTTAGACGAGACAGAGCATAAACCTGACAACATGGCATCGAGAGCCTTGGCCAAAGGAATGATTCAGCGCTTGTAGCGTTTGATTGGCTCAGAGCGGACCAGGCAAGACAAGCCGTCTTTTCACCATAAGCCGCGCAAAATTTGGCCAAGCAGAGCAAACCGATAGGCCTAAGTTTCCATCAGTTTGACATGGTACAGTATATGACACCAAATGGACAATCTATTATCAATATCAAACAAACAAAAAGATCACACACACACACACACACACACACACACACACATATATATATATATATATATATATATATATATATATATATATATATATAGAGAGAGAGAGAGAGAGAGAGAGAGAGAGAGAGAGAGAGAGAGAGAATCACTAAAAGTGAAATGATGCATATTTTGATTCGGTTTGCATGCTATCATCACTTGTTAATATCCATAAATATTAATGTTCACAAAGAAGATATATACTTCAATGCATCAAAAACTGGTAGCTTAAAATGCATAAAAACTAGCTGGTTAAAGTACAATGTTATGGTTGACCCCACCCCAGCCCCCTTTTCAGTACATAGGTTCCACAGTATCAAACTTCACAGCATGATTCTCCACAAACGCCATGAAGTCCGATCTCTTGCTGATGATGATCTTGAGCAGAGTAATGCAATCGTCCTCAGCATGGTGAGCCACGTCAGGGTAACTTCCAAACTGTCGCTTGTAGATCTCCTTCTGCTTGTATGACCATTTGGGCGAGGTGGAAGAAGAGAGCAGTGTTGTTTTTCCGTTGTGCTGTGGTGCACAGGATGATGATGATAATGATGCTGATGTTACCTTCGATGCCTGAATTTGTGTGGAAGAAGATGCTGAAAGCCCCAACCTGGGGTCTCCATGAGTCTGTGATGCAGACCATGTGTCGATGGTCTTTCTGCCTGACGCTTCACCTTGAACCTGAAGGGAGGGAGGCTGCAGTTCACCTGATGGTCTAACGTGCTGGTTTGTCACACTCCTCACACTTTTGTCCTGAGGCAAGGCT
Organism: Babylonia areolata; assembly: GCF_041734735.1. Lineage (NCBI taxonomy): Eukaryota > Metazoa > Mollusca > Gastropoda > Neogastropoda > Buccinidae > Babylonia > Babylonia areolata. Next base: position 3,152,701 of record NC_134889.1, read on the forward strand.
GCAGATTTGCCTGGACCAGACTGGAATGGTGGAAGGGAGGTAACTGATTCTGATCCTGCCTGCCGCATTGCTTCTATAGTCTTTTCTTCAGATAAGCTCCCCTGAGATGAAAACTGGCTCACACATGTATAGACCTGTTCATGTTAATACACAAAAGATGTGTATAGACCTGTTAATGTTATTACACACAAAAGATGTGTATAGACCTGTTAATGTTATGCGCAAAAGATGTGTATAGACCTGTTAATGTTATGCGCAAAAGATGTGTATAGACCTGTTAATGTTATTACACACAAAAGATCTGTATAGACCTGTTAATGTTATACGCAAAAGATATACATAGACCTGTTAATGTTATTACACACAAAAGATATACATAGACCTGTTAATGTTATTACGCACAAAAGATGTGTATAGACCTGTTAATGTTATTACACACAAAAGATATGTATAGACCTGTTAATGTTATTACACACAAAAGATGTGTATAGACCTGTTAATGTTATCACACACAAAAGATATGTATAGACCTGTTAATGTTATACGCAAAAAAGATGTACATAGACCTGTTAATGTTATTACACACAAAAGATGTGTATAGACCTGTTAATTATAGACCTGTTAATGTTATACGCAAAAGATGTGTATATAGACCTGTTAATGTTATTACACACAAAAGGTGTGTATAGACCTGTTAATGTTACACGCAAAAGATGTGCATAGACCTGTTAATGTTATTACACACAAAATATGTGTATAGTAATGTTATCATTCAGACAAGATGTGTATAGTATAGGCCTATTATCAATCCCCAAAAAAAGTGTACAGACCTGTTATCACAAAACAATAATTATTGTTTATAGTCCTGTTACCAAATATGCAGCCGTGTTACCCGAGTGGTTTTATTTATAACAGGGTACGGTACAAAATAATTGATAATAATGATTGAATGATTAAATCCGCAAGAACCAGCAGCCTGACGATCTGCTGGCGAGCTCTGCCGGCAAGGGCCGAGATCAGCCAGAGAGAGGCTTTCGCGTCATCCAGGCGCTGCAGCTGGAGAATCAGTCTGACCTCACTTCCGGTTTCATCACCGGATAGCGTCGGGAGTTTGGGCAGGAAGTCAGTTGAAGCCATCTTGATGGGGCAACGTTTCTTTTTCGTGGACTTGGTGCACCTGCTGCACTGTCTTCTCTCTTCTCCTATATTAACTCTCTCCATACGAACGGCGAAAGAGACGACGTTAACAGCGTTTCACCCCAATTACCACTATCAAAATATTACAAGCGGAAGGCTCTTACACTGAAGAGGTGAATGTTGACAAAGAATACCACAATTCTGACGACGGAAGCTAAAGGTTGGGTCATTCAGACACCCACTGGACATCCGAGAGGTCTGTGTAGAGGAGAAGAGAGGACTGGCCGTACTGAGTGAGTTAAACTATCCCTATGTGACTGTTAATAAAACCTCTTGTCCCTGTAAGATCCTAGCTCGCTATGCCGAGCATGTGATAGCGTTAGCTTGGTTAGGAGCTGTGATTTATTAAGAGATATAAAGAATGAAATATCTTTGCTCCTTGCTCGCAAGCGCCACTTTGTGATGGCGTCAGCGGTGGAGGGCATTAATTTATTAAGAAATTAAAATGATTAACACATCCTCGCTCACAAGCACCAAGTTGTAACAAAGTACACTTGGTGGTTGAGGGCTGTGGCTGTGGGGATGGATTTAAATTGAATAAAAGAACGGGAACATTAAAGGGAATGATTTGGATCTATTTTGTGGATCAATATCCTGTCGTAAGGATATTTTGGAGGATCTTAATCCTGTTGGAAGGACAGAAAGACCAATGACTCTGTCAAGAGCCAAATAACTATGCTAGCGGGTCCACTGGAACCACTCTTAGCAGTGGTCAAAAGGAGGAAGCTGGCATGGTTCGGGCATGTGACACGACACAATTCACTGCAAAAGACAGTTCTACAGGGAACGCTAGAGGGTGGTAGGCGAAGAGGGAGGCAAGCCAAATGCTGGATGGACAACATCAAGGAATAGACCAATATGGATAGCCCTACGCTGATACGACAGGCAGAAGATAGATCCGGATGGCGTCGTCTGACTACGGAATCGTCCCTCATGTCTCCTCTACGCCCATCCCGGGCAGGAGAATGAATGGAATGAATGGAATGGAATCCTGTTGGATCAAAATCCTGTCGGCGTCACCACTTTGTAGCCGTGTTACCAAAGTGGTTTTATTGTAATAGGGTACGGTACAAAAGAATTAATAATAATGATTGACTGAATGATTGAATCTAATGAACTGAAGGACAGCAAAAAGGATACCCATGCACAGGCCAGGAACATACAGGGGCCGGTCACAAAAAGGGTTTTTCTTTTTTATTTACAATAGTTATAAGAAGATATAAGAGATGAGAAGAGATAAAACAGTGCAGTGATATACGTAGCGAGATGCCAGCCTCTGGGACAACACACACACACACACACACACACACACACACACACACACACACTGCTTGCGACACGGCAAGAGAGATATCGATAACGATAACGATGTTTTATTCAGATTAAGGCCAAAGCCCCTTAAGGGGGCACTTAAGGTGAAAATTTGGTGAAAAATCATGGAAAATTGTGTTTGGGGATTATGGCAGTTTTGTCCAGTATAAAGCCTCTATAAACACTTTCTGATAGTATTTTACATCTTTTCAACCTCTAAATATGGTTATTTTATTTCATAAGGTAGGTGTCACAGAAAAATTGCAAGAACTTTCAATCAAATGTGTGTATGTGTGTGTGTGTGTGTGTGGTATGTGTGAGTGTGTGTGTGTGTGTGTGTGTGTGTGTGTGTGCGCGCGCGTGTGTGTGTATGTGGTGTTGTGTCAGTGTATAACATTCCGAAGTTATCGCTCTTTGTCACGTACCCCGCAACGTTTTCTCTTTGTAGTCCTGATCCACGTGTTTTTTGGGTTTGTTTTTTTTAAATATTTGGGAGTGAGGTTGTTGTGAGTGAGTGGAGGGGGGGGGGTGCCAAGGTGGTGGGAGGTGGTGGGGGGGGGGGGGAAGTGAGAGGTTGCTAGCTGAAAATTTACTAAACGCCAGGACGCAGATAAAGACGGTGGTGTGTTTGTAAGTCTTCAACACCACCCACACACGTTTGATTGAAGCAGTGTGATTCAAGTCTTGCGTCACCGATCTAAAAATAACTTTTCAGGTCGGCTGCTTGAAGTATAGTGTCGTCAAAGACTCAGCCTGTATGTCTGTCGAGTCAAGTCTGTTGCAGATTTGAAGCATTCCACTGTTTTGAATCGCTGTTTCGGGAATGCCAAGAGCTGTGAGAAACTGGTTACGGCGGGTAATAATCGGCCTCCCCCTCCTAGCTAAATCGCCATGAATACACGACTGAGCAGACTGAATGGAAGCGGTTCGCTTAGGACCTTACGCAATCCGCATTAGGCGGTCAATATTATCGTGCCTGTTTCGATACACTGTGCAAACATATGGATGCCCGAATGGTACTGTCAAACAGAACACGCGGCGTGGGTATTTTGTGGGAGGTGTGTGTGTGTGGGGGCGGGGGGGAGTTAGTCTCTGGACTATGGTCTCTGAACCATGGTCTTTGAACCATTAACAGTAGACCTACCATGTCGGTGGTTAGTCGATCCAACTTCATAAAAATGCTGTCAAGACCGTTAGATATTTTCCGCTTCGTTGAACTGCTCTCCGTTTTCTACACAGTCCTACAGCAGT
>NC_134889.1:3158959-3161459 GCF_041734735.1 Babylonia areolata
AAAGCTAATTTCTGTTTGCACGTTTCTTCTGCCATTGCTGCTGTGTGGACATGTCAAGTGATCGGTATATTGTTGTTGGTTTTTTTGTTGTTGTTGTTGTTTGTATTTCTTTTTATCACAACAGATTTATCTGTGTGAAATTCGGGCTGCTCTCCCCAGGGAGAGCGCGTCGCTATACTACAGCGCCACCCTTTTTTTTTCTTTTTTTTTTCCTGCGTGCAGTTTTATTTGTTTTTCCTATTGACGTGGATTTTTCTACATAATTTTGCCAGGAACAACCCTTTTGTTGCCGTGGGTTCTTTTACGTGCGCTAAGTGCGTGCTGCACACGGGACCTCGGTTTATCGTCTCATCCGAATGACTAGCGTACAGACCACCACTCAAGGTCTAGTGGAGGGGGAGAAAATATAAGCGATTGAGCCGTGATTCGAACCAGCGCGCTCAGATTCTCTCGCTTCCTGGGCGGACGCGTTACCTCTAGGCCATCACTCCACTCTATGTCATGTGTGTCTGTCTGTGGGTTTCTCTTGTTGAGATAATTCTGTATTCTGTATAAGGACAAGCCCGGCGCTTCCTTTTTTTTTTTTTTTTTTTTTTTTTAGGAAGTGTATGGGTTTGCTCCAATGTACCTTTTATAATTTACCTGCGTGCTTGCTGAATCGGTAGCGTAAGCACGCGCGCGCGCGCGCGCGCACACACACACACACACACACACACACACACACACACACACACACACACACACACAAATGAATATTTAGGCACACACACACACACACACACACACACACACAAATGAGTATTTAGGCACACACACACACACACACACACACACACACACACACAAATGAGTATTTAGGCGCACACAACACACAACATACACACACAACACACACACACAACACACACACACACACACACACACACACAACTGAGTATTTAGGCGTGCATACGCGCGCGCGCACACACGCACACACACACACACACACACACACACACACACACACACACACACACACAATCGACGACTGAGGATCGCCACCAGTTTCTGTGACAGACAGCCGGACGGGCGAAGGCCAGGTCAGCACAGTCAGAGAGTCTGCCTTGTTGTTGTCGTGTTCAGCGGGGCACAGTCACAGGGTCCGTGGCGGGATCATGTGTCTGGAGAGGTGTGTAGAATCACGTGCTGAACAGATTGCTGCTGCTGGCTGGTTGGTGTTTGTGTGCGTCATTGTCGGTGTCGTCTGTTGTCTGTTTGTCCGTCTGTCTCTGTGTCTCTGTTTTTGTCTCTCTGTCTGTCTGTCTCAGTGTCTCTCTGTCTCTGACTCTCTGTCACTGCCTCTCTCTCTCTCTCTCTCTCTCTCTCTCTCTCTCTAGCTCAGTCTGTCTGTGTGTCTGTCTCTGTCTGTTTGCCTGTCTCTGTTTTCTGTCTGTCTGTTTGTCTGTCTCTGTTCTGTCTGTGTGTCTCTGTCTGTATGTCTCTGTTTCTCTGCCTGTCTCTTTGTCTGTGTCTGTGTGTCTGTCTCTGTCTGTGTGTCTGTCTCTATCTGTCTGTCTGTATGCCTCTCTCTCTCTCTCTCTCTCTCTCTCTCTCTCTCTCTCTCTCTCTCTCTCTCTCTCTTTGTCGCTCTGTATGTGTGTCTGTTTCTGTCTGCGTATGTCTGTATCTGTCTGTCTGTCTGTCTGCCTTACTCTCTCTGTGTCTGTCTGTCTCTCTGATCTCTCTCTGTAGCTCTGTGTTTCTCTGTGTGTGTGTCTGTGTGTGTGTGTCTGTCTTCCTCTCTCTGGCTCTCTGGCTCTCTCTGTCTGACTCTCTTTCTTTTTGTCTCTGTATGTCTGTCTGCCTTCCTCTCTTTTTTCTCTGTGGCTCTCTCTGTGTCTCTCTCTCCCCCTTCTCTCTCTCCCCCTTCTCTCTCTGTCTCTCTCTCCCCCTTCTCTCTGTCTGTCTGTCTCTCCCCCTTCTCTCTCTGTCTCTCTCTCCCCCTTCTCTCTCTGTCTCTCTCTCCCCCTTCTCTCTGTCTGTCTCTCCCCCTTCTCTCTCTGTCTCTCTCCCTTCTCTCTCTGTGTCTCCCCCTTCTCTCTCTGTCTCTCTCTCCCCCTTCTCTCTGTCTGTCTCTCCCCCTTCTCTCTCTGTCTCTCTCCCCCCCTTCTCTCTGTCTGTCTCTCTCTCCCCCTTCTCTCTCTCCCCCTTCTCTCTGTCTGTCTCTCCCCCTTCTCTCTCTGTCTCTCTCTCCCCCTTCTCTCTGTCTGTCTCTCTCTCCCCCTTCTCTCTCTGTCTGTCTCTCCCCCTTCTCTCTCTGTCTCTCTCTCCCCCTTCTCTCTGTCTGTCTCTCTCTCCCCCTTCTCTCTCTGTCTCTCTCTCCCCCTTCTCTCTCTGTCTGTCTCTCCCCCTTCTCTCTCTGTCTCTCTCTCCCCCTTCTCTCTGTCTGTCTCTCCCCCTTCTCTCTGTGTGTCCCTCTCTCCCCCTTCTCTCTCTGTCTGTCTCTCCCCCCCTTCTCTCT
>NC_134889.1:3178959-3188959 GCF_041734735.1 Babylonia areolata
AATGTTAATGGTTTGTGTGTGTGCTTGTGTGTGTGTGTGTGTGTGTGTGTAAAGATACCAGTATGTGTGGGGTATGTGTGTACAACTACTATCACTACAAAATAATAGTTTTAATAATGTGTGTTCGTGTGTGTGTGTGTGCGCGCGCGCGCATGTGCGTGTGTATGTGTGTGACACGCGTGCACGTGCTGAGCAGTGTGGGCAGAGACCTGCGAGGACCTGCAGTGCCTCAACAGCAACCCTTGCCAGACCACCCTCCTGCCCCACCCTGACCCCCACCCCGACCACCACAACGCCACCACCAGCCGGGCCCGCTGTGTGTGCGGGGGGAGGTGGGCGGGGCCTCGCTGCCAGCACGCCATCCGCCTCTCCCCCCTCCTCGTGACGTCATCACAGGCCCGCCTGACGGTGGAGGTGATGACGTCATCGAGGACCGAGGGCTCTGGGGGCTCTCCACCCTCCTCCTCCTCGGCTCAGTTTCTGGTGTCAGGTGGGGGGGAGAAGAAGGAGGAGGAGGAGGAGGAAGGTGGTGGTGAGGGGGACGGTGAGGAGGTGAGGCTGAACTACACGCTGGTGTACTGGCGCCGCAACGACACGCTGACGTCGCTGGCGCTGGACCGGGCCTTCGTGACGTCATCGGGGCGCGTGACGTGCGTGCTGCTGCACCATCGGGTGACGCGGCGCCCCGTGCTGTCCGGGCTGTCGCCTGCCACGCGCTACACCGTCTGCGTGGAGAGCGGCTTCGTCGACTCTTGTGTGCTGTCCTCCTTCGCCGAGGCTTCTTCCTCCTCTTCCTCCTCTTCCTCCTCCTCTTCCTCCTCCTCCTCCTCCTGGCCGTCCAACTGCGTGACCATCTTCACCCCCAGCCCCTCCCCCGCCCCGGTCACCCTCACGCGCTACTCCACGGTGAAGCTGGTGGCGGTGCTGTCCGTGCTGGTCCTGGCCGTCCTTGTCGTCGTCTTCGTCGTCTTCCTGCTGCGCCGTCAGCACCCGGCCTTCCGCCTCTGGCTGGGCGGCGTCTGCTGCGGGCCGCTGTGCTCGTGCTGCTGCCGTGGTGGGGTCTGTGCTGGGTGTGCCTCCAGGGAGACCTCCGTCCCTCGAGGGCGCAGCTCTTCGTGTTCTTCCTGGGGCTTGGCGGGCGTGGGGGGGTCCTCTCAGGACCGTCGCCAGTCGTCCTCCTCCTCCCAGCTTCCCCGCTCCGCCTTCCTCGTGGACGACTCGGGCTGCTTCGGCTCGGAGAGGTCGCCCAAGAAGAGGGGAAAGAGGAAGAAGTTCCTCCTGTTTGGGCGGGGGCGGGGTTCTCCTGGCCGTCAGAAGGACAAGCACAAGTCGTCCACTTACACGTCCGCCAGTATGCTGCTGGCCCCGCCCCCACCCCCACCCTCCTCCTCCTCATCATCACGTGACGCTTTCGCGCGTGCCGGAGTGTCGGGTTTGAGGGGTGGTGGTGGTGGTGGTGGTGGGGAGAAGACTTGGAGGGGGGAGGAGGAGGGGGCGGGGGGAGAGGAGACGCTACCCGCGTTGTGGGGCCTGGGAGAGGGTGAGGGAGGAGGAGAGGAGAGAGAGGAGGAGGAGGAGGAAGACCCGGTGTTTGTCAACTGTGCGCGGGGGCCCCCCAACCCCTCCTCCTCCTCCTCCTCCTCGGGGAAGAATGCCCCCCCGGCGTTTTTGCCCGGGCTGCGGGGCAAGCCTCGACACAAGCTGAGCCGGAAGCGGCGAGGCCACGTGACCTACAACACGCGCAAGGACAAGAACCTTCGCCTCACCACCGTGCTGGAGTCGACGACGGGCGACGACGACGATGACTACTACTGCTACTACGACGATGACGACGGCTGCTGCTACGGTTACGAGCGTAGGGACGATGTGTTGGGAGGGGGTGGGGGTGCTGGTGGTGGGGTGGGGGACCTCCACTCCCCTCTATGATGAGGTGGGTAGGGTGTCGGGTGGGGTCTTCTTCCACCCTGATAGACAGATAGATACCCGGGACTCTACTACCATCATCACCACCACCACCCCTTTCCAACAACGCAACTTTTATCGAAAACGTGTATGTTGGCATGTATATGATTTATTTCCGACACAAACAAAAATACAGGGTCTAAAAAAAAAATTAATCAAAAAAAACAAAAACAAGAACAAACAGTCAACGACAACCTTCCACAAAAGAAAGGAAAAAGTTGTGTCAAAGTGAATGCATTGTGCAGTGAAAGTGTTTGATGATGATGGCACGCTGTGACCACACTGACGTCAACAGCTTCACCCAAAGGACAGCTCCCGTTAGGTCGTTGAACTCCGTTAGTTGGGTGGGAGAGGGAGGAGGTGGAGCTGGTTGGTGTGTGTGTGTGTGGTTGTGTGAGTGTGTGTGTGTGGGGGGGGGGCGGCAGTGAGGGGGGTTGTGTTGTTGTTGTGTGTGGTTGTGTGTATGTGTATCTCTGTGTGTGCAAGACAGACAGTAAGACAGAGGGACAATGTGTGTGTGTGTGTGTGCGTGCGTGCGTGCGTGCGTGCAAGACAGTGAGAGAGAGTGAGAGATAGTGTTTGTGTGTGTGTGTGTGCGAGACAGTAAGAGAGAGTGTTTGTGTGTATGTGTGTGTGTGTGTGCGTGCGAGACAGACACAGAGAGAGAGATGTAGGAAGGAATGTGGAGGGGGGGGGAGGGGTTTATGTGTGTGGGTGTGTGAGAAGCAGTGACATGGAACTGAGCCGTGTAAAATGACCATTGACCGTGAACAGCCCCTTTACTTCACAGCAATACCGTGTGTGTGTGTGTGTAAGAGAGAGAGCAAGGGAGATAGAGACGTGTGTGTGAGTGTATATGTATGTGTGTGTGTGTGTTTGTGAGAGAGAGAGAGTGTGTGTGTGTGTGAGTTGTATGTATATGTGTGTGTTTGTGTGTGTGTGAGAGAGAGAGAGTGTGTGTGTGTGAGAGAGAGTGGTGTATGTGTGTGTATTTGTGTGTGTGTGTGTAAGTGTATATGTATGTGTGTGTTTGTTGACAGAGTGTGTGTGTGTGTGAGTAGTATGTATATGTGTGTGTATTTGTGTGAGTGAGTGTGTGTGTGAGAGAGAGAGAGTGTGTGTGTGAGAGAGAGTGGTGTATGTGTGTGTATTTGTGTGTGTGTGTAAGTGTATATGTATGTGTGTGTTTGTTGAGACAGTGTGTGTGTGTGTGAGTAGTATGTATATGTGTGTGTATTTGTGTGAGTGAGTGTGTGTGTGAGAGAGAGAGTGTGTGTGTGTGAGAGAGAGTGGTGTATGTGTGTGTATTTGTGTGTGTGTGTAAGTGTATATGTATGTGTGTGTTTGTTGAGAGAGTGTGTGTGTGTGTGAGTAGTATGTATATGTGTGTGTATTTGTGTGAGTGTGTGTGAGAGAGAGAGTGTGTGTGTGTGAGAGAGAGAGAAAGAGTGTGTGTGTGAGAGTTGTATGTATATGTGTATTTGTGTGAGTGTGTGAGAGAGAGAGAGAGAGAGAGTGTGTGTGTGTGAGAGAGAGAGAGAGAGAGTGGTGTATGTGTGTGTGTATTTGTGTGTGTGAGAGAGAGAGAGAGTGTGTGTGTGTTTGTGTGTAAGTGAGAGAGAGAAATAGAGAGAGTGTGTGTGTGTGTGTATTTGTGTGAGTGTTTGTGAGAGAGAGAGTGTGTGTGTGTGTGAGTGACTCTGTGTGTGTGTGTGTGTGTGTGTGAACGGTTCACTTGAAGAACTGCTGTGTACAGTCACATGAAGGCTAGTCGAGCCAGTCACTTCTCTAATAGTACCGCTCGCCGTATGGTCACCGCTGTATGTTGTTATCAGCGACTTGCGGCTGATGTGGCTCGCTTTGTTGTTTGCTTTTTAACTTCAAACTTTGCATTGCGTGTACAGTTTTTGCAGGTGTGCTCTTTTAAATCACGCTGCCAACAAGTTGCGCGAGTGTTCACACGCACACAGACACACACACGCATGTACGTACACACACACACACACACACACACACACACACACACACATCCTGTTCGTTACATCACACCCTCCCACCTCCCACTCCCTTTTAACTTCTACCCACTCTCTCGATGCCACACCCCTCTCCTCGGTTTTTTTTTTTTTGTTTGTTTTTGTTTTTTTACATCACTCTTCGTGAAAATCAATGAACAACATCAACACACACACACACACACACACACACACACACACATAACTCGTGGCAGGGCCTGTTAGACTTAATACCAAAGAATTCATGACCGAGTGAATTTGAGCATGCACACGAATAATATTGGCCTGCATGAATGAACGTATTTTTATTGATTATTTTATTTGTAATCGTTATTTGCAAAGGGCGTCTTATATGTGACCTGACAGGTTGTGTGAGAAAATTGTGTGTGTGTGTGAGAGAGAGAGAGTGTGAGTGTGTGTGTGTGTGTTGATCTCACACACACACACACACACACACACACACACACACACACACACACACACTCGCTTTAATGCTTTCTTTTGTTTCAATATTTGTTGTCTATATTTTCAGTCGTTTATTCTAATGGTTTGTCATGCAATGAAAAGTATGTCAACACATTCACCCATAGTCATAAAGATCTCATGGCCAGTGACATTTAAGTGTCAAAACCTCTTTCTCTCTCTGTGTCTCTGTCTCTGTCTCTCTCTGTCTCTGTCTCTCCCTTTCTGTCTCTCTCCCTCCTTCCATTTTTGTCCCTATTATTCTATCATTATAGTTCCTACACATGGAACTTTTTTTTCCCTTATTATTATTATTGATTTTTTTTTCGACTTTTTTTTTTTTTTTAAATCTTCCAATACATTGTCCAAAGGCATGAGGTGATGGCAGAAAATGACGACGGTAATAGGATTTTCATGTCGGACGATTGTGCAATCTTTGTCTTAGCTGGAACCCGTGTTGTGGCTCCCGTTTTTGTTTGTGTACAACACCCCCCATCCCCCCATCCCTCTCCCACCCACCCCCACCCCACCCCCACCCCCAAAATATATTGTGAACAGTGTGTGGTGGACATTAGTGTGAACTGGACAGTACAACAAAAGTGTTTTGCTCTGTGCGGATGCGTCAGTATGTTGGTTTTATCGACACGTCCTTGTGTGAGGACACGTGTGTGTATGTGTGTTGTGTGTGTGTGTGTGTTTGAACATGTTAATATACTTGTGTGCAAAAAGTGTGTGTGTATGTGCGTGTGTGTATTCGTTCGTTCGTTCTTTTGTTTGTCTAGCCACAATTTCTATTTTAGAGGGGGAAAAAATCCACCCCATGTCTCATGTTGTCACTACGTTTCCTTTTCCTCTCACCTGATTGTGTATCACAAACATTTCTGAATAAAACAGTACAACAAACTAATTACTCAACTAGTGAATTACAACAGAGAGCCAATGGGGCTCTTAATTAAAACTCTGTGTGTGTGTGTGTGTGTGTGTGTCTCCATGCGCGCACGCACGTGTATGTGTGTGTGTGTGTGTGACACGCTTGAGATTATTGACTGGAATATAATGGGGCGGGACTCCTTGGACTTGGGTTGTTGGATTGACTGGGATTTGATGGAAAGGGATCGTTAATCCCAGTGAATGGGCTTTGAATCGGATCGCACTGAGCAGGACTGGAATTGAGCGGGATCGGAATGAAGGGGATTACGTTACCTACTGACTTTTAGCAACAGCAACAATAGTGGAGTGATGGCCTAGAGGTTACGCGTCCGCCTAGGTTTACCGTCTTATCCGAATGACTTCAGTTAGCCCAGAATGTCCTCGCGCGCGCGCACACACACACACACACACACACACACACACACACACACACACACAGTACCTCTGAAAAAACCGGTTCTCAGTTTCTTGTATTTCGTATTTCAACAACAAAATCAACAGAAATGAAAACTCAAATGACAAAAAAACACAAAAAAAACCCAAAAAAAACCCCAAAAAACATATCAACAAAAAACAAAAACAACAAAAAACGAACAAACAAATGCACGTTTAGATGTCCAAGAACAACAAAGACAGCACAAATACCTTCAAAAAAGACAACCAATGTAGAAACTATGAACAACCCATTTCGCATCTTTAGCCCCTATCAAGATCATAGTTCCTCATGACAGGACGTGTTACCGGCTGCTGCAGGTTATTCCACTGCCTTTTCTATCCACCCGAACATCACCAGACGTAAAGCCGTAAGGAAGGAAGCCAGCTCACACAGCCAACCGTTCCTGCCACGTATGAGGAAGCAAAAACTCTCCTCCGCAGCAGATTCCGAAGAGGCTGGGTCACCCTGAACGGAGGCTACCAGGCACACCAAGATCCCATCAGGACACTGGAGAGAAGACACCAGACTACCATCTACCGCCTTCGCACAGGACACTGCGGCCTCCGAGCACACCTGAAGAGGATTGGAGTGGCAGCCACATCCCTATGTGATTGCGGCCAGGCTGACCAGACCCCATCCCATATTCTCCAAGACTGCCCCCTGTATGAGAAGATGCGGCAGCAGTCCTGGCCTGGGGGTGCTGACCTCAACACCAAGCTCTGGGGGACGGCAGCCGATCTTCACCGGACGTCCGAGTTTGTGGCATCCCTCGGACTTCGACCCTGACTGCGTAGCTGTCGAACGCAAAGAAGAAGAAGAAGTAAAGCCAACACCTCCACAGTATGTGAAGTAAATACATTTCCCCTTTTCAGTTCGAAATTAATCTCCTGTTTTATTTTTACGTCCAGTTTTCATCATGTGTGTACGAATGAGTACTGAAACTGTTTTGATTTACAAGCAGAACATTGAAGGACAGTGACAAACGCTGATGACAACAGAAACATGTCCAATGATTTACAGGCAGAACATTGAAGGACAGTGACAAACGCTGATGACAACAGAAACATGTCCAATGATTTACAGGCAGAACATTGAAGAACAGTGACAAACGCTGATGACGACAGAAACATGTCCAATGATTTACAAGCAGAACATTGAAGGACAGTGACAAACGCTGATGACAACAGAAACATGTCCAATGATTTACAAGCAGAACATTGAAGAACAGTGACAAACGCTGATGACAACAGAAACATGTCCAATGATTTACAGGCAGAACATTGAAATGACAATGACAAACACTAATGACAACAGGCAAAAACGTGTCCATTAGCCCTCGTACAGACTTCATAACAAATTAAGGACCACTTCAAAAAAGAAGCGGGTATGTTTTTATAGAACCCTTTTCTTTAAAAAAAAAAATAAAAAAAATCCTGTATTACCATCTCCACTTTCTCTTCAAAGCAAGGCTAAACCCCTGTTACATTCTCATTTTTTGTTTCCAGCTATCAATGATATCATCATCATCATTATCATCATCTTGACCTACATCGTTGTCATCAACGAGAACAATTATAACAACGACAAGGACATTTTCATACACTCTGTGTGTGTGTGTGTGTGTGTGTGTGTGTGTGTACGCCCGCGCGCGTTCGTGCGTTCATTGTTTGTTTATTAATCATTGTTACCATCATCATTCTTTTCATTATTTTGATTTTCTATCTTATTTCTATTTCAGTTTTATTGATTTCATGTCTGCTTTCATTCCACATCAATTATCTTTATTCATTCGTTAATTCATCTATCTTTCTTCTTCATGATACATTATTTTTACTTTCCCTCTAGGCATGACTAAGCGCGTTGGGTTACGCTGCTGGTCAGGTATCTACCTGCATGACACATGTGGAGTAGCGTATAGAGGAGTGATGGCCCAGAGGTAACGCGTCCGCCTAGGAAGCGAGAGAATCTGAGCGCGCTGGTTCGAATCACGGCTCAGCCGCCGATATTTTCTCCCCCTCCACTTGACCTTGAGTGTTGGTCTGGACGCTAGTCATTCGGATGAGACGATAAACCGAGGTCCCGTGTCCAGCACGCACGTAGCGCACGTAAAAGAACCCAAGGCAACAAAAGGGTTGTTTCTGGCAAAATTCTGTAGAAAAATCCACTTCGATAGGGAAGACAAATAAAACTGCACGAGGAAAAAATCAAAAAAAAAACAAAAAAAAAAGGAAAAAAAAAAAGGGTGGCGCTGTAGTGTAGCGCCGCGCTCTCCCTGGGGAGAGCAGCCCGAATTTCACGCACAGAAATCTGTTGTGATAAAAAGAAATACAAATACAAATATATATATTATAGATTTGTCCGAAAGCAATAACATGACGCCCCCTTTGACAAAGAGAACCGAATTGAACTATTAAAAAAATGTTTTAAAAAATTAATAATAATAATAATGATGATATAATAATAATAATAATAATAATAATAATAATAAAGATTAGAAGAAGAAAAAAACAACCCAAAACCTGACCTCTCCAGAACCAGAGAACACAGACCAAGGAATCAGTCCGCTTACTTCCCTTTCCCTGTAGAGTTGATGCCAGTGTGTGTGGGCGGGCCCGGGCGGTGCGGTGTGGAGGAGGGCGAGGACGAGGAGGGGGAGAAGGAGGAGGAGGGCGGGGCGTCAGACTGCAAGGGTTGTCGGACCTTCCGGAAGCGGATGGGCACCTGCCTGTGGACCGACCTCACGGGCACCACCACGCCCAGCTGATAGAGCGGCCTGTTCACCTCCTTCTTGGCCCCCTCCTCCCCGCTCACCCCCTCCTCCTTCCCTCTCGCCCCTTCCCGTGAGGGGGGTGACGGGGGGGAGGGGGAGGGGGGCTGCTGCAAGGAGGTGGGTGGGGGTGAGGGTTGTCTAGCAGGAGGAGGAGGTGGTGGGGGTGGTGAGAGGGTGGGTGTATCTGTGTGTTGTTGTTGCTGTTGTTGTTTTTCTTGTTGCTCTTGTTGTTGTTGCTGCTGTTGTTGTTGCTGCTGCTGCTGCTGTTGTTGCTGTTGCTGCTGTTGTTGTTGTTGCTGTTGTTGTTGTTGCTCCTGTCGTTGTTGTTTTTGTTGCTGTTGTTGCTGCTGCTGTTGTTGTTGCTGCTGCTGGTGCTGTTTTTGTTGCTGCTCCTGTTGTTGTTGCTGTTGCTGCTGCTGCTGTTGTTGTTGCTGTTGTTGTTGTTGCAGTTGTTGCTGTTGTTGCTGCTGTTGTTGTTGTTGCTGTTGTTGCAGTTGTTGTTGCTGCTGCTGCTGCTGTTCTTGATGATGTTGATGTTGGTGAACTGCTTGATGATGCGTCTGATTCTTCTCTTGATCATGCTGCTGCTGGAGATGTTGCTGCCTCTCTGGACCTGAAGGGGTCTGTGCTGACGGAGCAGTCACGGCGTCAGTGATGCGGGGAGGAGGGGGTGTCCCGCCCTTCACTGAAGCCCACTCGCTCAAAGAAACCGCCTCCGCAGACCCCGGGTTCAAACCCTGGCCCGTCTTGCCCGCCCGGGGAAGTACACCCACGGGAGTCGGGTGGTGCCAGGAGGGGGTGAGGGGGAGGTTGAAGAGCAAGGAGACGCTGCCGTTAGGGTGGTGGTGGTGGTGGTGGTGGTGGAGGGCACCCACCCCTCCGGCACCCACCACCGCTCTCCACATCGCCATCACCTCGCGCAGTGACGACGATGATGACGGCGACGGCGACGACGACGACGACGTCGACGGTCCGCCCTGCTGCTGCTGCCCTTGCTGTGTGCCGTGCACGTGCTGCTCGAGAGATGTGATGACGTGATGCACGGCGCTCACCCCACTCGGGCCCTTCCTCCCCTCCTGACTTCGCTGCAGCCACCGCCGCTGCTGATGCTGCTGCAGTTCCTCGCGCACGATGGCGCGGATGGTGCGGGCGTCCAGGGACCCCGTCCCGGCCTCCGCCGTGTGCCTGTCGTTGCCGCGAAGCAACAGGGGGAGCAGGAGCGAGAGGAGCTGCCGCAGCGTGTTCCTGTGCTCCTGCAGCTGTCTCTCGCTCCGCTCCTGCTGTTTCCGGTGGTGCGCTCGCTGCTGCAGGAGCTTCTTCAGCAGGGAGTCTGTCGTCGTCGTCGTCGTCGGCGACGGCGGTGATGGTGGTGGTGGTGGTGGCTTGGGCTGGGAGGACCCGTGCCCTTCTCCTACCCCTCCTCCTCCT
>NC_134889.1:3198959-3223959 GCF_041734735.1 Babylonia areolata
ACTGAAAAAACGTCATTCTGTGTACGTCAGAGATCAGTGCCGTTTATCAAGGCTTCTGGGATGGGATGGCTGCCGTACAGACACCATTATTTGTTCTCCTCAGAAAAAAACAATAGTTTCTTGTGTTTATCAATTGGAACATCGTTGTGACTGTGTGAAAATGCAATACACAATTCAATAAATATTCGGTAGCATGCATGCATAATTTGACGCACGGGGAGCCATATTGGTTTTAAACTCCCCATGAAGAATTCAATCGATAATTCGCGATAACATTTACGTGAAATGAGACGAAGGAGGCCGATAAATTTTATTCAAAGAAAAATTTAAGCATATGCCTCACTTACTGCATGTGATGTTCCTGAACGAGAAAAATAAAATCAATTTAATTCCAAAACGGACTTTCAGTTACTCACGTCACAGCGCACATGGGCATAAAAAATCGTTTCCATAATAATCGCCCCTATATAATTTCCGGTTTCAATGCAAACATCAGAGAGATAAATTCGTAGTTTTTGAAAACGAGCGTGCATGTTCACGGATTCCTACAATGAGAAGTGATTTTTTTTTTTTTTTTTTTTTGGGGGGGGGGGGGGGGGGGGGGGTATTCATGCCAAAGATTTAGTGCTGTGAAAAGTTTGAACAGACGTGGTGTCAGTCACTGGCTTTTGTAAGTAGACTGTCACATGGTCAGCAATTAATGGCCGACAGTAAATATGTGGATTCGTAGCAGACGATGTTTCAGAAGGACGGCGCACAACGTTCAGGCGATACTTCCTATCAAACGTGAACAGACATGATCCACCTTCGTTCGTCTGCTTCCAAGTACAGTGAACTTGACGGGCGCAATAGCCGAGTGGTTAAAGCATTGGACTTTCAATCTGAGGGTCCCGGGTTCGAATCACGGTAACGGCGCCTGGTGGGTAAAGGGTGGAGATTTTTCCGATCTCCCAGGTCAACATATGTGCAGACCTACTAGTGCCTGAACCCCCTTCGTGCGTATAAGCACGCAGAAGATCAAATACGCACGTTAAAGATCCTGTAAACCATATCAGTGATCGGTGGGTTATGGAGACACGAAAATACCCAGCATGCATGAACCACGACAGAGTCATCGGCAAGTCGATGTTGGTCGTGTAACGGAAAGAAGAAGAAGAAGAAGAAGAACTTGAGCATAAGTGTGACAGTCTAACACATAAGAAGGATGATGACGAAACTTTGTTGTTGTTTTTCATTCAGTTTTCATTGGACATGGTATACCATGCTATCATTTGTTTTGGCCAGAAAATCAATGCTAAATTTAGATTATAAGGTCAAGGTCACATCAGTGTCTTTTTGACATTTATTTTTTCTTTGCTTTTTTCATTTTCTTTTTTTTTCTTTAAGTGCACATAACAAGTGAGTTTTGAGAACATTGCCTTTCTTGTTATTTTATGTACAGCAAACATTATTTCCTCTGTTGAAATTGGGCGATTCGAATACTCTTCCTCTACCTCTTCCTCCTATGCCTACTGAAGTACTGTCAGAATCAACATCTTTTGTAAGAAGAGTCACAAAATGTTCAAACAAAACATCCTCACTAATATTGTTAACAGGCTGCTTTCGTTTTAATGAAATATTTCGATTTTTTTTCTGCAGAAATCTTTTAATCGAAGCAACTAATTCTGACTGCAAAGAGGTGTTGAACAGTTTTCGCTTTCTCTTTTGCAGATACTTAAATTCCCGCCTGGCCTTTCGGAAGAAATGAACCATCGTTGACATTCAAAGTACGTCTAAATTTGTTAAGAAGTATACCAACATTTCTTTTACTGCTGCGACATTCTACATCAAAACAGTCAAATCAGAGAGGCAGAGAAAGAGACTGACAGAGAGACAGACAGATACGGAAAGTGATAGAGAGATGAAGAAAGAGAGGGAGGGAGAGAGAGAATGAGGGAGAGAGAAACAGAGAAAAACAGAGGGATGGAGAGAGAGTGTGTGAGAGAGGGAGGGAGAGAGACCAACAGACAGAAAGACAGACAGATACGGATACATATAATGATATATGGATATTTTATTCAATATTGGCCATGGCCCGTCATGAAGGGATTATGTAAACAGGCAATACAGGGGAATTGATAATAACTTAACATTTGTTATGCGTAAACAGGCATAAACCATTCAACTACATACTGTTCTTCTAACTTTGAAAGCTCTGTATCAGTAAATTGCTAACTGCTTGATTAGAGACTAAGAGAGAGACAGAGAAAGAGAGACAAAGACGAGGTGGGCGGGGTTACAGTATTTCCTACAGGATTATTATAGAAAAAAGAATCTGAAAGTGGAATATCCATGACATGTCCTGTCCCACGCTACACAGAGCAGACAACACATGTCAGCACTTTTTTTTCTGCGAAAGGTGGGCATGGGAGACTAATACATATAGTGAGCACAGGATAAAACAAGGCGCCGTCCCTGTCTGCTTCACCACCCTGGCGGTATTCTCTGCCCTCGTCCACACAAACAAATTCCGTTCTGCCCCTGTGGTTCTGATTCGTAGCCATGATATGACCCCTGTACTGGGCTGTCCACCCAGAAGGACAGGTTCTGGTGGCGGGAATCATAAGGGTTGTGGCCTGAGGAGCTCGGCAGACGGAGCACACGACGTCCTGGTTGTCACGTCCTGGGACATCCTGATACTCTGCACCGTACAGATAGGAGGGAGCTGATGGAAGAGTTGTGTTGTCCACCTGGGGCGTCATCACCAGACATAGGTAGTTGGAGCCACCCCCAGGTTTACCGTACCCTGACCCCCCGGCCACTCCTGTAACCAACATCACATCAGCTGCATTGACGGCACTGTCCCGGTCCTCTTTGTCACTGTGAGCAGATGGTGAACTGGCTGGGTCAACTTCACTCACACATAATCTCTCTCTCTCTGTGTCTGTCTCTCTCTCCCTGTCTCCGTCTGCCCTGTCTGTCCTTGTCCGCTTTTTGTGTCTATCTGTCCCCCCACCCCACCCCCTCCCCCTCCATCTCTCTCTCTCTCTGAGATCTTCCTCCTCCGTTCGTTCTCACGTTTACCACCTTTACACTGACGTGAAAATAGACACGCATACATGTATACATGTGCAAACACACACAATTGCCCGTGTGCGCGCGCACCAGCATGCTTACATACGTGCGTGCGCGTGTTATTTTTCGTCTAATATCAGACACACGCATACACGTGTATATACGTATATATATATATGTGTACGTTTGCGCATGCGCGTGTATATATGTACGTGTGCGTGTATGTACATGTGTGCGCGCGCGCCTATACCTGGTTATTTTTAGTTTGTGGCGACAGAGAGACAGCAAAAGAGAGAACGGGGCCTGGTGGTCAAAGTACAAGCACAACTGACCAGAATACACGAGGGACGTGCTGCTCGGACACTGTCCATGCCCCCATCTGATGAACAAGGAACCTGCAATCACCAACAAATGATGGCCTTTCTACTGGGTCCCTAGATATCAACCAGAAAATATTCCATTCTATACTTTAAAAGGAAATTAATCAAAAAGTTGCCTTTTCTGTGTCGAACAGTTTTCTGTTTCATATATTTCGAACTGAGAGTTGTTTTCTACATGATGGCTGCTACTAATTATCCAGAATTCCTAAAAGAAAAAGTGCTATCAAAACTCCACTCTGTTGGCTTCTGTTTAAAACACACAGCTTGAAAAGAGAACAAGAAAACGAATATTTCTTTTATGTAAGCTGTTACAAAACAATGTTTTGTTTTCAATCGCTTTCATCATCTTAATTCAAGAAAGTTGTCTTTTATAAAGCAGGACTCTCTCATACTGTTCACGTCTTCTGCGGTACCTACTCACCATCATCACTGGCCTTCAGGGAGCCGATCTGATCCTGGGTAGTCTGCAGCTTCTCCTGGGTAGTCTTGAGGCCAGCTTGCGTGGAATTAAGTCGTTCCTCCTTATCTGGAATTATAACATGAAACAAAGTTAATTCAAAACCGAAAATTCTCTGCCAGAGTGTTGCTCTGTTTAACGTACATCTTGTAGAGTGTGGAAATATATAGAGATGAAATGGACTGATACCTAGATACATAGAAATATGCACATGTAGGTAGATATCTTGGCAGATGTACAAATGGAAATTATCGTTCATGTATGATACTGTTATAAAACATACGAAAATCCCAACTTTTTTGTTGTTGTTGAAAGTCTTAACTCACTCAGTACGGCCAGTCGTCTCTTCTCCTCTACACAGACCCCTCGGATATCCAGTGGCTGTCTCAGTGACCCAACCTTTAGCTTCCGTCGTCAGATTTGTGGTATTCTTTGTCAACATTCACCTCTTCAGTATAAGAGCCTTCCACTTGCAATATTTTGATGGTGGTAATTGGGGTGAAACACTGTTAACGTCGTCTCTTTCGCTGTTCATATGGAGAGAGTTAAAAAGTTATTCAAGACTATCACCCCCACCCACTCCTTTTATGTTTGGCTACTGTTCACATCTTCTACAATACCTACAGTTCCTACTCACCAACATCACTGGCCTTCAGGAAGCGGATCTCTTCCTGGACTGTCTGCAGCTGTTGCTTGGTGCTCTTCAGTTCCGCTTGGAAGTCCGACATCTGCTGCCTCAGGTCATCCACAGCACTGCTCCTGTCCAGTGAGAGTTCTTACGTCACAACATGTCCCTGTGTTCTGTCCTGTCTTCATTCTTGGTTCGTGTAGTTCATAGCAATCATAAATCAAATGCACGAGCGGTAACACAGACGCACAGACACAGTACTTCATTCTCTGGAGCTGTGTATGATGGTGGGAATGATCTCGTTTCCCAGACCGATCAAAATATTAATACGAAATACAGGATCTTTAACGCAAGCAGGCCCGCCTGATCCTCTGCTTATTGAATAAAAAATATTTTAAAGCAAGAAATCCCACGTCTGATGCACTTGACCCTGCCAAGGTTCGAACCATGGACCCATGGACAGATCTGCTAGAAGACTAACGCAGTAACCACTCGGCTATCACTCCTATCTGTTCGTCTTCTGGGTGTGTGCATTGTGACTCCCGTGCACACCTGTGTCTACGAGTGGTCCTTTACTTGAATGGCTGATATGGACTTCACTAGGTAGGCAGCCACATCCCGTGTTCCAGGCGTTACAAAGTGGCGTGTTTTATCTTTACATAGTTAGTCACCAAGGTACGTGTCGCAGGATCGTTAGCATAGGTGTCCGAAGTCTGTGTGAAGAGGGCTAGGGGCTATACAGTATGTGTGCTGATTTTCTGTGTGAAGAGGGCTAGGGGGCTATACAGCATGTGTGTTGATTTTCTGTGTGAAAAGGGCTAGGGGGCTATACAGTATGAGTGCTGATTTTCTGTGTGAAGAGGGCTAGGGGCTATACAGTATGAGTGCTGATTTTCTGTGTGAAGAGGGCTAGGGGGCTATACAGTATGTGTGTTGATTTTCTGTGTGAAGAGGGCTAGGGGGCTATACAACATGTGTGTTGATTTTCTGTGTGAAGAGGGCTAGGGGGCTATACAGTATGTGTGTTGATTTTCTGTGTGAAGAGGGCTAGGGGGCTATACAACATGTGTGTTGATTTTCTGTGTGAAGAGGGCTAGGGGGCTATACAGCATGTGTTGATTTTCTGTGTGAAGAGGGCTAGGGGGCTATACAGTATGTGTGTTGATTTTCTGTGTGAAGAGGGCTAGGGGGCTATACAGTATGTGTGTTGATTTTCTGTGTGAAGAGGGCTAGGGGGCTATACAGTATGTGTGTTGATTTTCTGTGTGAAGAGGGCTAGGGGGCTATACAACATGTGTTGATATTCTGTGTGAAGAGGGCTAGGGGGGCTGTACAACATGCGTGATGACCTAAACCTGTAAACTCTGCTTCCCTCACTCACCAAACACTGCTGAGAGGTAATCACTGACCTGGTTATCTCTAAGAAGTGATGATTAAATGTGTCCTGGGCCTTTCCCCCTAATTCTTGTGACATGGGTATGTCTGCAGAAACATTGCAGCACAACATCAGCACAATTATAACTCATTAATTTCAGTTTCAGTTTCAGTAGCTCAAGGAGGCGTCACTGCGTTCAGACAAATCCATATACGCTACACCACATCTGCCAAGCAGATGCCTGACCAGCAGCATAGCCTAATGCGCTTAGTCAGGCCTTGAAAAGAAAAAGAAAAAAAGGTGAATAAATAATAGATAAGCTTACATAAATAAATAAATAAATAATTATAATATAAAAAAGGTAGTAGTAATAATTTTTAAAAAATAAATAAATAAGACAACAATGATAATAAATAAGCAAATAAATGTAAAACATGAAGACACACATTCACACATACACCCACACATGCATAACAGATATGCACCAAACATGTAGTTTCACAGATATGAAAGCACAGTCAAATACATATAAACGTACATGTATTGTGAATATCTAAGTGCACATGTATGCGTGTATGAGTGCATGAGAGTAAGAGAGAGAGGGTGTGTGTGTGTGTGTGTGTGTGTGTGTGTGCGTGCGTGGTTGCACGCATGTGCCTGTGTAACAGAACATCAATGCACTCACGGTTGTGTCCATTGCTTGATGCTGTCTCGCAGTTTCCCAAACTCTTCCTTCAGCTCTGTTATCTCTTTGTTCATCTTTGCCTCTCCTTCTGCCACCTCATCCTCTGTCTGACGTTGTCTTTTGTCCTGTCTCTCTTTCAGCCACTCTACGTCTTCATCCAGCTCTTCCTTCAGTCTCCTATCCCCTTCCTTTCGTTGTTCCTTCACATGTTCCAAACCCTCTTCTATCCGCTCCTTTAACTGTGAATCTCCCTCTTGGAGCAGTTCTTTCAAGTCGCTGAACTTTTTCTTCACTCGTTGCGGTAAACTGACTGCTGACTGTGCTTCAACGCTGAGAAATATGGCGAACAAAAGACAGGACAGAGCACTCCACTCCATGGCACAACTTCGGCACACAAAATAAAACCAACTAGTGGAAAATGTCTGCACGTTGTTGGTGCTGTATTTCAGACTGTTGGGTCTCACTCTGGTTTAGACCTTTTATCTTGTGTACCGTTACCCTTGAGCCAGGAGGAAATGACGACATCCAGCCAATGAGAGCCTTTGTTACATCCTGGAAAACATAGTGCCAAGCGAACATCTCCCGTCCTGATGCCGGGGTGAATGTGGGGAACAGATTTTTGGACTGACACCAAGATGGTGAGCACTCCATACATACTGACATTTCAGGGGCGGGGGGGGGGGGGGGAAGCAAGAAAACGTCATTGATGTGTTAACCAGACCTTTAACTCTCAGCGCGCGCACATGTGTGTGTGTGTGTGTGTGTGTGTGTGTGGCTTTGCATGGCTGTGGATGCGTTTGCATGCATCTGTGCATGTACACATGTGTGGTTGTATGTGAGTTGTTTTTGTTTTGTTTTTTGTTGTTGTTGATGATGTTGGTTTTGTTGTTGTTGTTGTTCTTCTTCTTCCTCTGTGTGTGTGTGTGTGTGTGTGTGTGTGTGTGTGTGTGTGTATTAGATTGTGCATATTTGTGGTTGTATGTGAGTTGTTTTTGTTTTGTTTTTTGTTGGTGTTGTTGTATTGTTGTTGTTGTTGTTGTTGTGTGTGTGTGTGTGTGTGTGTGTGTGTGTGTGACAGAGTGCAGTTTATTCCAACTATAGATACGTCCATGTGCTGGAGGCGAGACGGGAAGCAGAGTGTGAAATCCGGTACTGCAGGGTTGGTATTCCAGGCAAAATTCATCTTGCCCTCAGGCAAGTCACCTTTGACATGGTAAGGACACGCGGGTACAGTTTAACCCTTTCCATACGAACGGCGAAAGAGACGACGTTAACAGCGTTTCACCCCAATTACCATCATCAAAATATTGCAAGCGGAAGGATCTTTTACTGAAGACGTGAATGTTGACAAAGACTACCACAATTCTGACGACGGAAGCTAAAGGTTGGGTCATTCAGACACCCACTGGACATCCGAGGGGTCTGTGTAGAGGAGAAGAGAGGACTGGCCGTACTGAGTGAATTAATACGAAGGTTGAATATCTTCGTATTCAATGCATGCGTGGTGTCAATAACTTCGAAAGCTTTTGTGAATTCAGTGAAAAGTACTTCGTAAAATGTGTTGTCATTACGTTTGCTAAGGAACTGGTCAACTAAATTAGCAAGTGGGGGCATAACAAATATGATTTTTCCTATTTTCCCCTATTTTCTCTCATAGTGCGAAAGAGAGAGAGAGAGAGAGAGAGAGGGCAGGGATATTATATAATTTCTTCATTACTATTGAATAATCATCAATAGATGTGTTGTTAACTTTGAAAGATTTAGGGAAATCATGAATTTTCATTATCTTTTTTTTTTTTTCAAAGTTCGATTCATGTAAAACATTTTATGAACATTGATTTCATAACCAACCCCCCAGAATATGTCAAATTTGATTTACTTAATTAAGGTCAAGGTTGTAAAGGGAATGTTTGTTGTATGTGAATGTCAGTCATGGAAAACAATGAACATATCTGATAGAGAAGACAGAGCCGCATTACAATCAGATATCACGAAAAGATTGTTTTCTTATCAAGTCTAAACTTGAGAAGAAGGATGTTTGCTTGTTAACAGTGAATCTACCAGAGATATTAATTTGTTGATAATCAAGAGCTATATTTTGTGGATGCTTGTCAGTGGTTTTATGCAAATCATTGCTCACTGAACTGCAGAATGTAGGACTAGAAGCATATTGTCTGGATTAGATTGAAAAATGAATGATAAACAATTAACTTTGTCACAACTCATGACAATCACGTGTGAAGTTCTGTTTTGTACATGCCCTTCCCCACTGCTCTCCCCAGCTTTTTTTTTTTTTTTTTTTTTTTTTTTTTATGTGTGACTCCCGGTTGTACGTTTTTCACGTGCACTCGTGGAGTCATGTGTTGCGTTCCTGTCACTGCTGAACAGAGGTTCAAGCCTTTCTGTTCTGTCCGTGACACTTCTCAAAGCTTTGCGCCCGCGGCCTTCTTGGAGGAAGGTCGTGTCTGTTTGGGTTTGGGGCTTTTTGCCCAGTTGGTACCCTCAAGTGAGAATGGCCTTTCCTCCGGGTGGCCAGGTTTTCTGTATTCTGTGTGCTCCAGCTCAGAGGGAGTGCCCTGCTGGGCGTGTCTCGTTTTTTTTATTCCCAGCATCAGGGTAGTGGTACCCGGTTGGCAGGTGAGTTCGCTGTTGCATCGTTGAACCTATCTGTTGCAGTTTGTACTTGTCAGTTGTCTGTTACACGTGCTGCTTCTTTGTTCGTTTGTCATGTTCTGTTCAGATGCGAGATGTTTGATTTTGTTTATTAGGATTTGAGGGTTAATGCTGAAGTCAGGCTTGTATTTTCCTCTGTTGTGATAATATTTTAAACATAACTTTTAAAAATAATGGTTGCTGGGTTTTATTAGGTATGCTTAAAGTATTTCAGCCACTAACGTTTCCTTGTGAACCCCTTTATTGTCATTGTAACAATGTTTATATTTGTGTTACCTTCACAAGGTTAAATTATTGATAACTTCCTAATTGTAGCTTTCCCCCAATTCTTCCTCCACGTTTCTTTGTACATGGTTTTCTTCCAGAAAATGTGTTCACTAATTAATGTGAAGGATAGGGAGCTGTCAAACGGAATTTTACAGTGATATTTTATAATGCTGTTTCAGTTTCGTTAAATCTTTTGCTGGGTGGGGGTTTCTTGTCCGCTCTCATATAGAGCGTGACTGTCTGGGTGTTGGTGCTGGGCTGGGTGGGGGTTTCTAGTCCGCTCTCATATAGAGCGTGACTGTCTGGGTGTTGGTGCTGGGCTGGGTGGGGGTTTCTAGTCCGCTCTCATATAGAGCGTGACTGTCCTGGGTGTTGGTGCTGGGCTGGGTGGGGGTTTCTAGTCCGCTCTCATATAGAGCGTGACTGCCTGGGTGTTGGTGCTGGGCTGGGTGGGGGTTTCTAGTCCGCTCTCATACAGAGCGTGACTGCCTGGGTGTTGGTGCTGGGCTGGGTGGGGGTTTCTAGTCCGCTCTCATATAGAGCGTGACTGCCTGGGTGTTGGTGCTGGGCTGGGTGGGGGTTTCTAGTCCGCTCTCATATAGAGCGTGACTGCCTGGGTGTTGGTGCTGGGCTGGGTGGGGGTTTCTAGTCCGCTCTCATACAGAGCGTGACTGCCTGGGTGTTGGTGCTGGGCTGGGTGGGGGTTTCTAGTCCACTCTCATATAGAGCGTGACTGCCTGGGTGTTCGTGCTGGGCTGGGTGGGGGTTTCTAGTCCGCTCTCATATAGAGCGTGACTGTCTGGGTGTTGGTGCTGGGCTGGGTGGGGGTTTCTAGTCCGCTCTCATATAGAGCGTGACTGTCTGGGTGTTAGTGCTGGGCTGGGTGGGGGTTTCTAGTCCGCTCTCATATAGAGCGTGACTGTCTGGGTGTTAGTGCTGGGCTGGGTGGGGGTTTCTAGTCCGCTCTCATATAGAGCGTGACAAACTTGCATGTAAGTTTTTTTTTGAAATACGTTATTCGAAACTGAAACGGTTTTTAAGCAAAATTTTTGGATTAGAATTTAGTGTAGTAGATTATTATTCCCAAGACTTTATTCTTCTAAGTTTTCGTTAGACAGTATATAGGACTGGTAAATTTGGGGAAAGGTTTTGGCGTTGTTGTTTCATGCAAAGAGAGCGATCGAGAGACAGACAGACAGATAGAAGTTGTGAGAGAGAAAAGTCAATGGAAAAAAAAAACTGCCACCCAGTCCGATTTGCTGACATAACAGACAGAGCGCTGTAGATGTCTTGCCACCCTTACCCTCACCCCCCCTCACCCCCCCCCCCCCCCACCCCTCCCTACTTCTCAGTCTTTCCACTGTGAGCCAACTTGGCACTTGGCACAAGTCGCACTTCGCCTGAAGCTGTTGCTGTGTTGCTGGAATTTGTCTGACAGCTATTTGGAGCAGCCAGGATGCCAGAGGCTGAGGTAAATACCTTGTTCCCTTGCCAGGTTTCTTCAACGACACTAGGTCGCTCGGCATTGGAACCGAAATAAAATGAAATAAAATAAGATAAAAATTTTAAAAAAATTAGATTGAATCAAATCATATTGAATTAAAACAGGGCTTGATCATGTGAGCTTTGTAGGAAACATTTTGTCATGACGTAAGAGCATAAATGATGCTCTGTCTCTGTCTGTCTGTCTGTCTGTCTGTCTGTCTCTCTCTCTCTCTCTCTCTCTCTCTCTCTCTCTCTGTGTGTGTGTTAATTTATCAGTCTGTCTGTCTGTTCGTCTGTCTTTGTCTCTCTCTCCGTGTCTGTCTCTCTCTCTCTCTCTGTCTCTCTCTCCGTGTCTGTCTCTCTCTCTCCGTGTCTGTCTCTCTCTCTCTCTCTCTCTCTCTCTCTCTCTCTCTCTCTCTCTCTCTCGCTGTCTCTGTCCCTGATTATCTCAATCTTTTTTTTTCTCTTCATAACGGTTTGAGTCTCTGTCTCTGTCTCCCTCCCTCTCTATCTGTTTCTGTCTCTCTGGTTGTCTATCTCTGTCTCCCCCCCCCCTGTCCTACCCCCCTCCTCTCTCTCCCTCTCACTCTCTCTCCCCCTCTCTCCACTTCTCTCTCTCTCCCTCTCTCTCTCCCACTCTCTCTCCCTCACTCTCTCCCACTCTCTCCCCCTCTCTCCACTTCTCTCTCTCTCCCTCTCTCTCTCCCACTCTCTCCCTCACTCTCTCCCCCTCTATCCCTCTATCTCTGTGCCTTTCTTTCTTCCTCTCCCTTTCTCTTTGTCTCTTTCTCTCCCATCTTTCTGTGTGTGTGTGTGTGTGTGTGTCTGTGTTTGTGTCTGTAAGAGAGAATCACACACACACACACACACACACACACACACACACACACACACACACACACTTCCCTTCTCTGTCTTTCAGTGCCTCTCTGTCTCTGTCTCTCTCTCTCTCCTCTCTCTCTCTCTCCTCCCTCTCTCCTCCCTCTCTCTCTCTTTCGCCTTCTTCTCCCTCCCCCTTCTCTCCCTCTCTCTCTCTCTCTCGCTGTCTCTCTCTCCCCTTCTCCTCCTCCCTCTCTCTCCCTCTCCCTCTCTCTCTCCTTCTCTCTACCTCTCTCCCCCTCTCTCTCCCGGTAAGCTCAGAGAGTACAACGGCGAGAAAGCAGCGAGCAAAACCTGAATGGTGTTTTCTGCCTGTCTGCTCCCCCACACTGCTCCTTCACTCACACTTTGCAGTGCTAAGGGAGAGAACGACTGCCACGTTTTCTGAAGATATCTGGAGTTCTCTCCCTGTTCTTGGACACCATGTTTTGTGTGTTTTTCCCCGCAGAGTTCTGTTAAGCACTCTCTCTCCCTCTCTCTCCCTCCCTCTCCTTCTCTGTCCCTCCCTCTCTCTCTCTCTGTCTCCCTCCCTCTCTCCTTCGCTCTCCCTCTCTCTACCTCCCTCTCTCCGACTCTCTCTCCCTCTCTCGCTCTCTCTCCCTCCTTCCCTCTCCCTCTCTCCCTCCCTCTCTCCCTCCCTCTCCCTATCTGTCCCTCTCTCCCTCTCTGTCCCTATCTCTCTCCCTCTCTCTCCCTGCCTCTCTCTTTCTCTCCCCTTCTCCCTCTCTCTATCACCCTCTCCTCGCTCTCTTTCTCTCTCTCCTTCCCTCTCCCTCTCTCCCCCTCCCTCTCCCTCCCTCTCTCCCTCCCTCTCCCTCTCTGTCTCTCTCCCTCTCTCCCTGTCCCTCTCTCTCTCTCCCCCTCTCTCTCTCTGCCTCTCTCTCTCTTTCTCTCCCCTTCTCCCTCTCTATCACCCCCTCCTCGCTCTCTTTCTCTCACTGTGCCCCCCTCAGCCCCCCCCCCCCCACACACACACACACAGACACACAGTGCAAACGCTAACTGAATGGTAATTTCATCACTGATACCCTACCACCACCACCACCACCACCACCCCCTCACGAGGGAATAAATGAATAAATATCGTTATGAACGTTTCACTGGGTACAAGTGACAGATATCTGCAATATCTTTGAAGCACATGATGACTGAACATGAATGAATGATGAAATTAGGAACTGGTGAACGTTTCACTGATATGTCAGAATTTCTCTCTAAGTTAAAACGCTTTATCTATGCAAAGTGGAATACACACACACACACACACACACACACACACACACACACACACACACACACATATATATATATATATATATATATGTGTGTGTGTGTGTGTGTGTGTGTGTGTGTGTGTGTGTGTGTGTGTGTGTGTGTGTGCTAACAGCAAACTGAGAGCTGTATTACTAGATCAATGGTTTCTCCAATGCAATAGGAAATCATTTACAGCTTAGTCTTTTGTGAAGTACTTTGACTCTCAAACCAGGAGGTAATATTGTACCAGCTCTTAGTGCTGCAGCCTTTGGGGCTAGTTGGCTTTTTGGAACCATCCCAACACTGACCGTCCTAAAACCCTCTTGGCCGAGAGAGTGGGGATATAACTTGGGCAAGACACTCTCCACTATAATCAGATTCTAGCCCAGATAGTCGGGACAGGAGTTGCCTCCTCTGCTGTTCTGGGGGGCCGTATTCAAGACAAAAATCATTTTGCCTGAAGGCAAGTTACCCTTGACAGGGCAGGGACCCGCGGTTACAGTTTGCCTTGAAGGCTAAATTATCTTCGTATTCATGACACACAAAGTGCACTTAGGCAGCTGACCCGTGGTCTATAAATAAAAATCCTGGGGATTCCCTTCTGCGCATGCTCTTTTACTTTGTACCACGCCACAGTATCACACACACACACACACACACACACACACACAAAAGAAAAAAAAAAGCTTCAGTGGCAAAGTGTTGATTAGAGTCAGCAACTTGTCAAATCTATTGTATTGTATTGCCGAGTGGTTAAAGCCTTGGACTTTCAATCTGAGGGTCCCAGGTTCGAATCTCGGTGGTGCCTGGTGGATAAAGGGTGGAGATTTTTCCCGTCAACATATGTACAGACCTGCCAGTGCCTGAACCCCCTTCGTGTGTATACGCACGCAGAAGATCAAATACGCACGTTAAAGATCCTGTAATCCATGTCAGCGTTTGGTGGGGTATGGAAACAAGAACATACCCAGCATACACCCCCCAAAAAACGGAGTATGGCTGCCTACATGGTGGGGTAAATAAACAAGTCATGCACGTAAAATGTTACATGTTTGTCTCATTGTGTAGGTGTGCGTGCCTGAAATATGATTGAATGACACAGGAAACGAATGATGAGCGCCCAATGGCAGCCGTCAGTCGGCTCTACCCAGGTGGGCAGCCTGTTGTGTAAATGACCCCGTGTTTGTAAAGCGCTTAGAGTTTGGTCTCCGACCGAGGATAGGCGCTGGATAAGTATCCATATCAATCAATCAGTCAATGTATGTATGACCTGAACTGAACGAGACAGACAGACAAAAAGAGAAGGGGAAAGAGAGGGAGAGAGAGAGAGTGGTGGGGAGAGAGGAAGGGAAAGAAAGAAAAGAGAGACAGACAGAGGAACAGGGAAAAAGTGAGAGGGAGAAAGAGAGAGAGACTGAGAAAGAGAGAGAAGAGAGTATGTAAAGGAAAGAGACACAGTGAGATGATGATAATGATGTTGTTGATGATGATAACGATGTTGTTGATGATGTTGATGATGTTGATGATGATGATGTGGACTAGGTGGAGGAGGAGGAAGTCATAAAACACAAAACGAATAAAGTGAAACTTTATTTTCCATGATCACCACATCAAAGAAAAGTAAGAAAGAAAAAAAACAACAAGCAACACTGTCACTTTGATAACTACTGAGTTTTAATATTGAAAGACCACATGACTGCGTTGATTTTGGTGGATGTATAAAAGATCGAGATTTTTGTAAAAGCGGTGGTTGAGGTATACAGAGAGAGAGGAGGGGTTGGGGGGTGGGGGGGCGATAGACATATTGATAGACGGACAGAGACAGAAAGAAAGAGAAAAAAAAGAGATAGAGACTGCGACAGATGCGGATAGAGAGAGAGAGAGAGAGAGAATGATGGAGAGAGAGGTAGGGCGAGAGAGAGAGAGAGAAGAGAGAACGATGGAGAGAAAGGGAGGGAGAGGGAGACAGAGGGAGAGAGAGACGAAGAGAGAATGATAGAGAGGGAGAGGGAGACAGAGAGGGAAAAATCAGAGAGGGAGGGAGAGAGAGTGTGTTGGAGAAAGAGAGAGGGGAAGAGAGAGACAGTGACCGACAGAGAGAGACAGAAAGACACAGACAGAGAAAGACACAGAGACTGAGACAGTGGTGTCAATAATACATTAATAACATTTTGTTGTGCATAAACAGGCACACATCATTCAGCTACATAATTATCGATCTAATTTTGATGTTTAATTAGAGACTGAGACAGAGAAACAGAGGGATACAATAGGATACAATAAACAGGGTTACAATATTTCCCAAAGGATTATTACAGAGAAAAAAATCTGAAAGTGGAATATCCATGACATGTGTAGCTACACGGAGCAGACAACACATGTCACCACTTTATTGGCCGCGTAGGGTGGGCAGGGGAGACTGCCACAGTGAATGATAGAGGGATAAAACAAGGCGCCATTCTTATTTGCCCCTCCACCCTGACGGAATTCTCTGCCCTCATCCACACACACAAATTCCGTTCTGCCCCTGTGGTTCCAATACCCAGTCATGAGATAACCCGTGTACTGGGCTGTCCACCCAGACGGACAGGTTCTGGTGGCGGGGATCATGAGGGTTGTGGCCTGAGGAGCTCGGCAGACGGAGCACACGACGTCCTGGTCATCACGTCCTGGGACATTCTGATACTCTGCGCCGTGCAGACCGGTGGTAGCTAACGAAAGAGGTGTGTCTTCCGTCTCTGGCGTCATCCCCAGACACAGGTAGTTGGAGCCACCCCCGCTAGATCTGTACCATGACCCCCCGGCCACTCCTGTAACCAACATCACATCAGCTGCACTGACGGCACTGTCCCGGTCCTCTTTGTCACTGTGAAGTATATTTATCATCATTGTTGTCCTTTTTTTTCTTTTTTTTTTATTATATTATTATATACTTTTTATTTAGTTATATATATATGTATATGTATATATATATATATATATATATATATATATATATATATATTGTACACTTACAGTTGACTTCATCAAGTTTTTGCGCCTTATACATATTATTATTAGTAGTAGTAGTTCTTTTTTATGGCTTTTTTTTTCCTCAAGGCCTGACTAAGCGCGTTGGGTTACGCTGCTGGTCAGGCATCTGCTTGGCAGATGTGGTGTAGCGTATATGGGTTTGTGCAAACGCAGTGACGCCTCCTTGAGCTACTGAAACTGAAACTTTGAAGTAATAGTGCACCGTGTGTGTGCTTAACAGTGAGTGTGTGTGCGTGTTTAGTACGTGTTTCTGCGCGCGTATAGTGGTATAAGCGCGTGTTTGTGTGCATGGTGTGTATGCGTGGATGCTTGTGTGTGTGTGTTTGTTTAGTTCATGGCGAGAGAGAAAGGTGGGTGTGTGGGGGGTTAAAAAAGGGTCCTGGTGGTCAAAGTACAAGCACAACTCACCAGAATACACGAGGGACGTGCTGCTCGGACACTGTCCATGCCCCCATCTGATGAACAAGGAACCTGCAATCACCAACAAATGATGGCCTTTCTACTGGGTCCCTAGACATCAACCAGAAAATATTATATTCCTGATCTTCTTCTTCTTCTGCAGCGTTCACTCGTATGCACACGAGTGGGCTTTTACGTGTATGACCGTTTTTACCCCGCCATGTAGGCAGCCATACTCCGTTTTCGGGGGTGTGCATGC
Source organism: Babylonia areolata (assembly GCF_041734735.1). Lineage (NCBI taxonomy): Eukaryota > Metazoa > Mollusca > Gastropoda > Neogastropoda > Buccinidae > Babylonia > Babylonia areolata. The sequence goes on from NC_134889.1 coordinate 3,215,788, forward strand.
TGGGTATGTTCTTGTTTCCATAACCCACCGAACGCTGACATGGATTACAGGATCTTTAACGTGCGTATTTGATCTTCTGCTTGCATATACACACGAAGGGGGTTCAGGCACTAGCAGGTCTGCACATATGTTGACCTGGGAGATCGTAAAAATCTCCACCCTTTACCCACCAGGCGCCGTCACCGTGATTCGAACCCGGGATCCTCAGATAACACTTTAACCGCTCGGCTATTGCGCCCGTCTATTATATTCCTTATAATTCAAGACAATAAAAGAAAATCGTCTTTATTGTGCTAAACAGCTTTATACCTTTGGAAATATCGTTGTTGTGTACAAGGTGGTTGCTTCTGGTTATGTGGAATTCCTGAACAAAAATGTTCTACACCTCACTCTGTCAGCTTTTGTTTTAACTCACTCAGTACGGCCAGTCCTCTCTTCTCCTCTACACAGACCCCTCGGATGTCCAGTGGGTGTCTGAGTGACCCAACCTTTAGCTTCCGTCGTCAGAATTGTGGTATTCTTTGTCAACATTCACCTCTTCAGTGTAAGAGGCTTCCGCTTGCAATATTTTGATGATGGTAATTGGGGTGAAACGCTGTTAACGTCGTCTCTTTCGCCGTTCGTATGGAGAGAGTTAAAACCAAAAAACAAAAAAAAAAACCCTAAGTAAACGAATATATAGAGAGATGTGGAGTATGGGCTCAGTGGTAACGCGTCCGCCTAGGAAGCGAGCGCACCGGTTCGAATCCCACAGTCGCTGTTATTTTCTCCACTTCCACCAGACCTTGAGTGGTCTAGTCGTCTAGTCAACTGGGTTGAGACATTAAACCTAGGTCCTTGTGTAGCGCGCACTTGGCGCACGTAAAAGAACCCACAGCAACAAAAGGGTTGGTCCTGGCAAATTTCTGTAGAAAAATCCACTTTGATAGGAAAAAAAATAAATACACTTGCAGGAACAAAAAAAGCAAACCACACAAACACAGAGCTACACACACACACACACACACACACACACACACACACAGAGTTTCAGTGTTATTGTGGCTAAGGAGTAATACAATAAATACAACACAACACAGTACAATAAATAGATAGATCCATAGAATATGTAAATTTCTGTCATGTAAAATATTGTAAAAACCCATTTTTGAACATTCCTATGTATCTCATTATCATGATTATTGTTATTACCTTGTAAAACCATTTTTGAACATCCCTGACATTATCTTACAAGAAGGTTTTTGAATCATGGTAACTTTAACAAAAGACCCTTACCCCACCCACCCACTTTGTTTTTCTTACTGTTCACGTCCTCTGCAGTACAAACTCACCACCACCACTGGCATTCGGGGAGCTGAGCTGACCAGGGGCGGTTTGCAGCTGTTGCTGGGTGCTCTTCAGTTCCGCTTGGAAGTCCGACATCTGCTGCTTCAGGTCATCCACAGCACTGCTCCTGTCCAGTGAGAGTTCTTACGTCAGAAAGGAGGGAGGGGGTACTTCGGCTGATGGCCACGTTAAACTGTATAGTCCCTAAACAGGAGGAAGAGGGGGAGGGAGGGGGGGGGGGTTACTTCTGCTGATCACCACGTTAAACTGTATAGTCCCCTAAACAGGAAGAAGGGGGCGTTACTTCTGCTGATGACGTTGTGATGTGATGAGTTGGCTGCTTTCCATGATACCAAGGCTGCCATTGGCTAGATCATTTCTACCAATGAAAAGTGTTGGGGTTTGTTTTTTCATCCATGGTTCACTGGTCATGCCACATATCCATGAAATGCTCCAAACCACAGTATTGAAACCAAATGGCAGACTGGAAATTAACAAATATGGCAACACATGTGTTTGTTCTGTATTGTCTATGTGTTTTGTGTGGCTTGTTCAGGATTAAAGAGGCTATGCCATTCCTGAATAAAAGCTTATTTGTGTTTGCACATATTTCTTCTGTCTTTGCTGCTGTGTGCACATGTCAAATGATCGATATAAGGACAGGCCCAGCGCTTCCTTTTTTGAGGAAGCGTCTGGGTTTGTTCCAATGTACCTTTTATTTACCTGTGTGCTAGCTGAATCGGTAGCGTAAGCAGCACTGACTTGAAGTTGTGTACCTTGTGAATGGAGAGAGTTACCACTCTTTTAGAGTTACCACTCTTTACTATTTGTTAATCAAATGGCAGACTTTTTTTCACCATTGGGCGTTTCTGCAGAAACCCCAACCATGCAGTGAACTGTTGGGTACTGGGATGTGTTTGTCTCTGTGTGATTTTTCCTGTCTTCATTCTTGGTTCATCCACTTCATAGGAACAGAATAGAAACCGCATGGATGAGCAATAAGATTGACACACACACAGACAGCACGCCATTCTCTGGAGCAGTGTGTGCTGGGAATGGTTCTATTTCCCAGACCGATCAACATACTGCTTAGAAAGACAGGATCTTGAACGTAATCCATAACCTGTATGTTGGTGGTACGATGCTATACCTAGCCAATTGGTTCATCTCCATCAAGTGATGATTTGGTGTGACCAGAGCTTTTATCCCCCAAATATTTCATGACATTCGTATGTCTGCAGAAACATTGCAGCACAATATGAGGCATTGTCTGTTGTTCATAAATTGTGAACATCCAAGTGCACATGAATGTGTGTATGAGAGAGAGACAGGGACAGAGACAGAGAGACAGACAGAGACAGAGTGAAAGAAAGACAGAGACACAGACAGAGAGAAAGAGAGAGAGAGAGAAAGCGCTCACATGAATGCATGACAGAACACCAATGTACTCACTGTTGTGCCGCTTGCTTGACGCTGTCTTGCAGTTTCCCAAAGGCCTCCTTCAGCTCCGTTATCTCTTTGTTCGCCAGTGCCCCTCCTGTCGGCTCCTCCTGTCCTTTGTCCAGTTCCTTTGTCACCCAGGCTTTGAACTCACCCAGCTCTTCCTTCAGTTTGCGGTCCTCTTCCTCGCGTTCTTCCTTCTCACGTGTCAAGTCCCCGGCGTTCAGAGGCCCAGGCAGCTTGCAGGACATAGCCTTCGGTCGCTTCTTCTTCTTCTTGCCAGCACCCCCCTGGGAACACATCAACGTCAGCTGTGCCTCCGCTCTGACTGATAGAGCTTGGTTGACGAGGGCAGGAGGTAGGGATTTGTCCTCTGGTGATGAACTGGTGACCACTGGCTCTGCTTTAATGCTGAGGAAGATGGCAAACAGAACACAGGACACAACAGTCCACTCCATGGTCAGGTTTCTGAAGAAACGTTCAATGGTTTCAGTGGTCTGCCGCTTCGTTTCAATACTCAGGTTTCGAGCTTTTTCTTTTGTAGATATGTGGCATGACCAATGAACCACGGATTAAAACAAAACTTTTGATTGGTAGAAATGATCTCTAGCCAATGGCAGCCTTCGTATCATGGAAAGCGGCCAACTCATCACAGCGTCATCAGCAGAGATACCCCACCGCCCGCCCCCGCCCCCACCCACACCCCACCTTTCCACCTCATTAGGGACTGGACTGTTTAACGTGGTGACCACGTGTCCAGAGAGTGTCAGTGGAGTCTTGTTAGTGTGTGTGTGTGTGGTGTGTGTGTGGTGTGTGTGCGTGTGTGTTGGTATTGTGGGCGCTGCAGAACATATGAAAGTGTGTGTGTTCCTTGTTTTCCTTGACGTCTATCCAGATTTGTGATTTTTAGACGAAATTGTGTGTGTGTGTGTGTGTGTGTGAGTGTGTGTGTGTGCACTCTGGGAGTTGTATATTGTGTTTTGTGTGTGTCTGTGTGTGTCTGTGTCTGCGTCTGTCAGTCTGTGAGTTATGTGTGTGTGTGTGTGTGTGTGTCTGTCAGTCTGTCTGTATGCAGTGTGTATGATTCTGTGTGTCTGTCTGTCTGAATCTGTGTGTGTGTGTGTGTCTGTCTGTCTGTGTGTCTGTGTCTGTGTAATGTGGGAGCTGGGGTATGTAGGAATTCCTGTGTGTATCTGTGTGTGTGTCTGTCTGTCTGTGTCTGTCTGTGTGTCTGTGTGTGGATTTATACCTGTACTTCCAGGTTGTAACCTTGGCCAAACATGGGCTTCATGGGAACAGGGCCAGCGTCAATAATTTTGTATAATTGACATGTAGTGGAGGTACTGTATTTCTCTTCAGTCGTTTGGTTCAGTGCTTCGGACAGCTGGTCATGATGATGGTGGTGATGATGATGATGGTGATGATGATGATGATGTGTGTGTGTGTGTGTGTGTGTGTGTGTGTGTGATATTGTGGAAACTGCGTAATAAAGATATGTGTGTGTGTTTGTGCGTGTGTGTGTGTGTGTGTGTGTGTGTGTGTGTGTGTGTGTGATATTGTGGAAACTGCGTAATAAGGAGTGTGTGTGTGTGTGTGTGTGTGTGTGTGTGTGTGTGTGTGATATTGTGGAAACTGCGTAATAAAGATGTGTGTGTGCGTGTGTGTGATATTGTGGAAACTGCGTAATAAAGATGTGTGTGTGATATTGTGGAAACTGCGTAATAAAGATGTGTGTGTGCGTGTGTGTGATATTGTGGAAACTGCGTAATAAAGATGTGTGTGTGCGTGTGTGTGATATTGTTGAAACTGCGTAATAAAGAAATGTGTGTGTGTGTGTGTGTGCGTGTGTGTGATATAGTGGACACTGCGTAACAAAAATGTGTGTGTTTGTGTGTGTGTGTGTGTGTGTGTGTGTGTGTGTGTGTGTGTGCGTGCATTGTGGGAGCTGCGAAATAAATGTGTGTGTCTGTGTGTGTGAGTCTGTGTGTGTCTATGTGTGTGTGTAATGTGTGAGATGGAGAATGAACGGTGTGTCTGTGTCTGTGTGTGTATCTGTATGTGTGTGTGTGTGTAATATGGGAGACGGAGAGTGTAGGGTGTGTGTGTGTGTCTATGTGTGTGTGTGTAATCTGGGAGATGGAGAATGAACGGTGTGTGTGTGTGTGTGAGTGAGTGTGTGTGTGTGTGTGAGTGTGCATATCTCTACACTGTGAAAGGTGTGTTCCGGTGTGTGTGTGTTCACTGATCGCAGGGCCCAGTTTCCTTCCTGTTTCCATTTCAGTCTTTAGCCCCTCACTTGTCTTTCCCTGCACTACATTTCAATGTACTTACCTTTGACTATCATTATCATCATTTATCAGCTCACCCCCGAAAACGGAGTATGGCTGCCTACATGGCGGGGTAAAAAAACAAAACGGCCATACACGTAAAAGTTCAATCGTGTACATACGAGTGAACGTAGGAGTTCCAGCCCACGAAGAAGAAGAAGAAGAAGAAGAATTTATTTATTCATTTATCTATTGTTTTGGGGGGTTGTTTTTTCAACTTATCGTTCTTTCTATCTTTTTTATCCTTTGATTTTTTGTTTGTTTTCTTGTTGTTATTATCATTATTATTGATTATGAAGTAGGAGGATGGTAGTGGTGACGATGTTGCTACGGAGGTCCAGTTTAGGTTTGGGACTACGTGACAAGACTGTACTCTACGATCCGTGTCATAACGATTATCCCGGTGCTAAGCAGGCCCGAGAGATACAGACACTTGCAGTGCTGATCAGGAGTTTGAGCAACGCGCCCAGAGATGTTTCTGTGGATTGGGTGATACTCGACAGTGTGGTCCACCCAGAGATGTACCTGTGGATTGGGTGATACTCGACAGTGTGGTCCACCCAGAGATGTTTCTGTGGATTGGGTGATACTCGACAGTGTGGTCCACCCAGAGATGTACCTGTGGATTGGGTGATACTCGACAGTGTGGTCCACCCAGAGATGTTTCTGTGGATTGGGTGATACCCGACAATGTGGTCCACCCAGAGATGTACCTGTGAATTGGGTGATACTCGACAGTGTGGTCCACCCAGAGATGTACCTGTGGATTGGGTGATACTCGACAGTGTGGTCCACCCAGAGATGTTTCTGTGGATTGGGTGATACTCGACAGTGTGGTCCACCCAGAGATGTACCTGTGGATTGGGTGATACTCGACAGTGTGGTCCACCCAGAGATGTTTCTGTGAATCGGGTGATACTCGACAGTGTGGTCCACCCAGAGATGTTTCTGTGAATCGGGTGATACTCGACAGTGTGGTCCACCCAGAGATGTTTCTGTGAATCGGGTGATACTCGACAGTGTGGTCCACCCAGAGATGTTTCTGTGGATTGGGTGATACTCGACAGTGTGGTCCACCCAGAGATGTTTCTGTGAATCGGGTGATACTCGACAGTGTGGTCCACCCAGAGATGTTTCTGTGAATCGGGTGATACTCGACAGTGTGGTCCACCCAGAGATGTACCTGTGGATTGGGTGATACTCGACAGTGTTGTCCACCCAGAGATGTTTCTGTGGATCGGGTGATACTCGACAGTGTGGTCCACCCAGAGATGTTTCTGTGGATCGGGTGATACTCGACAGTGTGGTCCACCCAGAGATGTTTCTGTGGATCGGGTGATACTCGACAGTGTGGTCCACCCAGAGATGTTTCTGTGGATTGGGTGATACTTGACAGTGTGGTCCACCCAGAGATGTTTCTGTGGATTGGGTGATACTCGACAGTGTGGTCCACCCAGAGATGTTTCTGTGGATCGGGTGATACTCGACAGTGTGGTCCACCCAGAGATGTTTCTGTGGATCGGGTGATACTCGACAGTGTGGTCCACCCAGAGATGTTTCTGTGGATTGGGTGATACTCGACAGTGTGGTCCACCCAGAGATGTTTCTGTGAATCGGGTGATACTCGACAGTGTGGTCCACCCAGAGATGTTTCTGTGGATTGGGTGATACTCGACAGTGTGGTCCACCCAGAGATGTTTCTGTGGAGTGGGTGATACTCGACAGTGTGGTCCACCCAGAGATGTACCTGTGGAGTGGGTGATACTCGACAGTGTGGTCCACCCAGAGATGTTTCTGTGAATCGGGTGATACTCGACAGTGTGGTCCACCCAGAGATGTTTCTGTGAATCGGGTGATACTCGACAGTGTGGTCCACCCAGAGATGTTTCTGTGGATTGGGTGATACTCGACAGTGTGGTCCACCCAGAGATGTTTCTGTGGATTGGGTGATACTCGACAGTGTGGTCCACCCAGAGATGTTTCTGTGAATCGGGTGATACTCGACAGTGTGGTCCACCCAGAGATGTTTCTGTGAATCGGGTGATACTCGACAGTGTGGTCCACCCAGAGATGTTTCTGTGAATCGGGTGATACTCGACAGTGTGGTCCACCCAGAGATGTTTCTGTGAATCGGGTGATACTCGACAGTGTGGTCCACCCAGAGATGCACCTGTGAAGTGGGTGATACTCGACAGTGTGGTCCACCCAGAGATGTTTCTGTGGATCGGGTGATACTCGACAGTGTGGTCCACCCAGAGATGTACCTGTGGATTGGGTGATACTCGACAGTGTGGTCCACCCAGAGATGTTTCTGTGAATCGGGTGATACTCGACAGTGTGGTCCACCCAGAGATGTACCTGTGGATTGGGTGATACTCGACAGTGTGGTCCACCCAGAGATGCATCTGTGGGGTGGGTGATACTCGACAGTGTGGTCCACCCAGAGATGTTTCTGTGGATTGGGTGATACTCGACAGTGTGGTCCACCCAGAGATGTTTCTGTGGATTGGGTGATACTCGACAGTGTGGTCCACCCAGAGATGTTTCTGTGAATCGGGTGATACTCGACAGTGTGGTCCACCCAGAGATGTTTCTGTGGAGTGGGTGATACTCGACAGTGTGGTCCACCCAGAGATGCACCTGTGGAGTGGGTGATACTCGACAGTGTGGTCCACCCAGAGATGTTTCTGTGGATCGGGTGATACTCGACAGTGTGGTCCACCCAGAGATGTACCTGTGGATTGGGTGATACTCGACAGTGTGGTCCACCCAGAGATGCACCTGTGGATTGGGTGATACTCGACAGTGTGGTCCACCCAGAGATGTTTCTGTGGATTGGGTGATACTCGACAGTGTGGTCCACCCAGAGATGCATCTGTGGGGTGCGTGATACTCGACAGTGTTGTCCCAGTCTCCCCATTTAAGCCCCTAGTGCTCTCAACTCTGGGGAGGAGCTGGCCACTGGGCCAAAGCTAACACTCCTGGATTCGCTGGGAATCAAACCCGTGTCCTCCCAGTCGTCAGAGTGCGATGTTGACCACTTCGCCACAGCGGTTGGTGATTAGTTCTTTCTTTGTAA
>NC_134889.1:3231459-3253959 GCF_041734735.1 Babylonia areolata
AGCTGTAGGCCTCCCCCCCACCCCTACCCCCCTCACCCACCCAATCCCCACACACCACCACCGCACCCATCCCACCCACCTACACACACCAAACCCCAACCCAACCCACCCTACCCTCCATCCCTTCCGGTAATGGGACTCCACACCCCCCCTTCCCCAACCCCACACATACACCCACCCACCCATCCCCTGCCCCCTCCCTCCTGCCTCCCCCTCCCCCTTGGATCCGCACTGGCACGCCCACCATGCAGAAGGTCACCCTGACCTGTCTCTTGTTCAGTGCACGATGTTTATTAATCACTTTCCGTCACGGAGCAGACAAGGAGGTTCGTCCACACCTATATTCATAATGGCTTCGTCAGGAAGGGCCACGTGGAAGTGGGGTAGAGGGGATGTTGGGGGAGGGGGGGGACAAAATCGAGATTACGAAACCACTTGTTAGCAGCTGTTGTTTGTTGACGAAAAAGAAAGAAAAAGAAAAACTTCGGGACTTCGGTTAGCCACTACCGTGAACAACAGGAAAAAATATACAATCAATCTATGATTTTTTTTTTTTTTTTTTAAGTTAAATAAGCAAATCTACCATACGTTGTTTCAGTTTCAGTTTCTCGAGGAGGCGTCACTGCGTTCGGACAAATCCATATTCGCTACACCACATCTGCCAGGCAGATGCCTGACCAGCAGCGTAACCCAACGCGCTTGGTCAGGCTTTGAGTACATGCCTATCATATTTCTGTACCTGTCGGAGCGGATTTCTTCTGCCGCAGAGTGACAAGCCTTTTGTTGCCATGGGTTCGTTTCCACAGCGCCAAATGCGCGCTGTAGACTGGACCTGGGTTTATCGTATCACTTGACTGACGAGACGATGCTCAGTTTGATTTTCCAGTCAAACTTGGGAGAAAGGGCGAGAGCGGGATTCGAACCCACACCCTCACGGACTCTGTATTGGCAGGTAAGCGTCTAAACCATTCTGCCACCTTTTTGATGTATTGTACTGTATTGTATTCTATTGTACTGTATTGTGTTATAATGAAAAACATTGAAAAGCATTGTAAGGTATTGTACTGCGTTCTGTTGAAAAGAAAATCGAAAAAGAATTGAGGGTGGGGTTTTTTGTGTGTGTTTTTTTTTTCAGATATTTTTTTTCCCCATGAAAGCATTCCTTACTGCCGTGAGTTATTTGACAGGTACCAGATGCATGTTGCATGCGGAACCTGGATATATCAACATCATACGTAAGACTAGCATTTAGATGATAAATTGAAACAAACATACCCAGCATGCACACCCCCGAAAACGGAGTTTGGCTACCTACATGGCGGGGTAATAAACAAACGGTCATACACGTAAAAAGTTACACGTGCGCGTGTGTTTGTGTGTGTGTGTGTGTGTGTGTGCCTAAAGAACTGACAAGTAAACTTGAAGGTCTGACAGCAGCAAACACCAAATAGCATGACCAAACGATCTCGATATTAAATGACAATTTGATGACCCATTTTGTTTTCTCCACCCCCCACGCCCCCTTCACCACCCATGCCTTTTTTTTTCTTTTTTCTTTTCTTTTTTTTATCATTTTATTTTGTGTTATTTCTTCTTCTGTGTTTTTTTTGTTTTTTTTCCCCTTTTTAAAAATTTTCTTGTCGTCAGCGCTTGTTGTATGGGGTTTCGGATTTTACGGCACAAAAACCGCGTCACACGTGTTGCGTTTACGCTTGCGCGGAAGGCGGATTGCTTGCGCGTATGATTTACCTCCCCTCCTCCTTGCGGCCGCGACTCTTGTTCGTTGAAGCAACAGATGGCTTTTTATCCTCCTTGCTTGTTGACTGGGCTCCATCCACAAAGACTTCAAGGCGGGACCGGTTATAGGGGTGGGGGGGTGGGGGGGGGGGGGGGGGAAGCCAGTGGATCCCATTCCCGAAACGGCGGCGGAGCGTTTCAGTTTCAGTTTCAGTTTCGAGGAGGGGTGGAAAACCGCGCGCGGGGAACTGATCCACACATACACCAAACCGTGTCTGCTTTATTAACAAAAAACAAAAAAAGTTTGTTTGTTTTTTAAATACGCGGGGTGGTGTGCAAATGAGCTGAATGGATTTAAAAAAAATGAAAAGAAAAACGCCGGGGGGGAAGGAGGCTTGGTGGGGGGGTGGGGGGGGGGTGAAAGTGAATGCTTGGAGGGGAAGATGCCTCAGTGGTCAGCAAGGCTGTCCGGAGGAAGGTGGCAAAATGGGCAAGACGCTCATGCAGCTGCCGATACAGTGACCGTGAGGGCGTGGGTTCGATTCTCGGCACTCCAGTCTCGCCCTTTCTCCCAAGCGTGACTGGAAATATCGAAGCTGAGCATCCGGTCATTCGGATGAGACGATTTCAACACGAGGCCCCCGTGTGCAGCACGCATTTAACGCACTGGTAAAAGAACTGACGGCAACACAAGGATTTGTCGTTTGGCAAAATTCTGTGAAAGAAATCCACTCTGATAGGCATATAAAGAATCTGGCTTCCAAGCCAAAGTCCTCGCCACAGAGATTGGTGCAAGAGGGTTTGTGGGAGCATCTGCCTACAGCCTCATGAAACAGCTGTCGATTTCTGGCAGAGAGAGGACATGGGCTCTCAAGGCAATGGCAGAAGCAACAGGAAAATGTTCCAGCTGGGTCTGGTCGAGGAGGAATTAAATTTTTACTACTCAAACTAGGCGTACGATGGCTCAGTAGTTAAAACGTCTGCCAGAAAAGGTGACTCAGTTCTGAAGTGGCGACCACCCTGGAGGCGCGGGTTCGAACCTGCCGAGGACAAGGGCATCCAGGAGTCATGACGAGCGTGCGGCCCGGCCCCAATAGAGTGTAAACAGTTAAGGGCCGAAACACTTGACTGAGGGGGGCTTCTTCTCTGAAGAGCTTGTACTGTCCAGCTCTCCCTAGAGTTTCTTATCACTCACACATAAATAATACATATGTATGCACTCAAGGCTTGACAGTGCGTGTTGGGTTATGCTGCTCAGTGTCAGGCATCTGTTTCAGTAGCGTGTATGGATTTATCCGAACGCAGTGAAACCTGCATGAGAAACTAAAACCAAATGCGCTGGTCAGTATTTGAGGAGCCATAGTGCCACAGGAAGAAAAGGACGAGGCAAAAAAAAGAAGAAAAAAAAAGACATGTCATGTTACGGTACACAAAATAAGATTAAAAAAAAACACAACAACCAACATGACCAATATAAACATGAGTGATAGATAAATAAAACGATAAATCAGTATAATTTTTTTTTTTTTAAAGATTCAGTTCAAATGCAATACTTAAACAGAAATAAAGCAGATAGATAAATTAAGTAGATATCATAGAATTAACAAACTAGAAATATAAGTAAACGACCAAATAACCAAATCAATAAGCAAATAAACAAAACAAATTATATGTATGACTTTTTTTTAAATTTAAAATACGTAAATAAATACATAAATAAATAATAATAATAATAATAAAAGAAGAAGAAGAAAGGTGGGGCCTGCACACAAAAGAAAACTAGAATCCATTTAATTTAAATCGGCACTTGCAACGAACCCCAGACAAACGGACATAGCATTATAAAATAGTTCCGGAATCAAGACACCTCCTAATTATACATGTTTCCCCAACACCAGCACGTGTCAAAAACAACCAATCACAGACCCACAGCCGACAGAGCCTGACGCACCGCCGCCGACACGTGATATGCGAATTAGATCTGATTGTCACGTGCGCGTGGACTGCGCGCGCTGCGGACTGTAATTTGACCTGGTGGCTGGAGACGCGGGGTGAAATTGACCCCACATTAAAAAATATTTGTATGGAGTTTTTGACTCGCTTGTGTAAACAAAGTGAGTCTATGTTTTAACCCGGTGTTCGGTTGTCTGTGTGTGTGCCTGTGTGTCCGTGGTAAACTTTAACATTGACATTTTCTTTGCAAATACTTTGTAAGTTGACACCAAATTAGGCATAAAAATAGGAAAAATTCCGTTCTTTCCAGTCATCTTGTTTAAAACAATATTTCACCTCTGGGATGGGCACAAAAAAATAAGAAATGAAGCCTAATTATATGCAAACTGCATTTACTGTTATATTCATATTTTTTGTATTCTGTAAACTTGGCACTTTGATCTGATATTCTGACCCAACAACAAGAGCAGTCATTATTATCATTTTTTGTTCAAACAGGAACTTCTTTTGCTAAGCATGGAAGTTTTATTTATTTTGCAAACGTTTTGGTGCAGATAGTAAAAAAAAAAAAAAAAAAGGGGGAAATTACTCTGTAATTAATGCTAGGGGACTTAATTTGCTTTAAACTGATCTTTCTCATCGTAAACATTACATTTTGAAATTATACTCAATACATAAAAAGCTTGGATTTTTTTTTTTTTTTTATAATTTTTTAGTGTATCACAAGTGAGTCTTGAAGGCCTTGCCTCTCTTGTTTGTTTTTGTTTGGTTGGTTGGTTTTTTGTTGTTGTTTTTTTAAGAATTCGTGTCAGTCGTCTCCAAAGTGGGCGAGCGATGACGTATTGTGGCGTTTTGTGCTGTGTTGGGCTGTGTAGCTTTATACCAATTTCGTATCGTATCATAGTGTATTAGAAGTTCCGAAAGCCTGTATTGTCACTGGCATTGTATTGTATTGTATTGCACCATAGCCTGTTGTTTTTGTATTGCATTGCATTGTGTTGCTTTGCATTTCATTCTAGCGTATTGCATTATATCATAGTGTGTCGTATTGTATCATCAGTAATCATCCGTGATTTCTTCTGAGTTGAGTTCAGAAGAGCAATAACATCACCTGTTTTTGTTTGTTTGTTGTTGTTGTTGTTATCTGTTTTGTTGTTGTTGTTGTTGTTTTTCTGTGCACGCTCTGCATATTTGTTCACTTACATAATTACGTGTGCAGCGTACCTCACTAAAAACATGTCCTGGTTAATTTTGGGAGTCTGATTTAGTTCTAGAAGTTTCGACGGTCGGGTTTAAAGAAAAAAAAAAGGGGGGGGGGGGCACGTCTTCATTTATATGATAACTATCCTCCTATACCCCCCCCCCCCTAACCTCCGCCACTTCCTCCCCACATCCCATAAAAAGAAAGGAAAAAAGCAAGAAATATTAAAATGAACAACCTAGTTTTTAAGTGGGAAGGGGTAAAATGAATGACAAACACCGTGATACGTCCTGCCACTGATATTCTTTTTGTCTGACACCTGTTGGTGCTCTCAATGCCCCCCACCCCACCCCCCCTCCTTCACACACACACACACACACACACACACACACACACACACACACACACACACACAGTCCCCTCCCACACACGCACTCCCCACCCCTCCCTGCCCAGCCCCGTTCCCCCTATCCCTCCTCCCCCCACCACAAACACAGACACGCCTTACTTTCAAATACACCCAACATAGTCATTTCTTCAAGCAGCTGGAGAGTTTGAGCCAACCAGCAGTCAACAAAGTACACGGTGGGCGGGGCTTAAGTGACGGACACTTCGATCGATCCAATCCTCTTCCACTATTTATCAGCTCTCCAATACCGTGCAGTGTTGAGTGTTTAAAAAAAAAAAAAAAAGAAGTAAATTTGTCCACGTCTTTTGTTTTCGTTTGTCATTTTGTAGGCAGGTTGTCGACTTACAATTGTTTTTCATTTTACACTGATTTCGGGTGAAGAGATTGAGCTTGTGAGGGTGTCGCTCAGCGCTTTATTTGACTGAAGTGAAGAATTTTAGTACTGTTTGCTGTAAAGGTGGGAAAATGAATAAATAAATAAATAAACACACACACACTTCAAGCTTTCATGTCGACAAGACAGGTGAGTGTTGTTTTTTTTCGTTTTTAATACATTGTGTGTGTGTGTGTGTGTGTTTTCTTGCCACAAGGAAAGTTAGCTGTTTCTCAGTAAAACTTCTTGTTATATATCTTAGCCATTTATGCCTTCTACATAATTATCTCTCAGCTCATTATATTCTAATGTATTTACTTCTTCTTTTGTTTCTCTCTCTCTCTCTCTCTCTCTCTCTAAATTTTGTTTGTTTGTTTGTTGTTGTTGTTATCTAGTGTATTTCATTTCATGTTCATGTTTTGCACAAACCTAAGGTTAGCTCTCAAGACCTAAACAGCTCGTTGTGTACATCATGCAGTCAGGTGGTGGGGTTTTTGTGTAGTTTTTGTTGGGGGAGGGGTGGGGGGGGGGAGGGGGGGTAAAGAAGCCGATGTACTGTAGCGCATATGGATCATTCCACGCGCTTTGACACCTCACTGAAACTGATTATTATCATCTTCAGTATGGCTACTGTGATTATGAAAACTAATTCCATGATCAGTGATTTGTTTTCTCCTTTTTTTTCCTTGGTGTGTGTGTGTGCGCGCGCGCGCAGGAGAACGAGGGGTTTTCGTCTGATATAATCAATTTCAATACAGATATGTCAGTATGTTACTTTGTTCATGCATCTACGATCATTTACTTCGAAATGTTATCATCCTTTGAGGGATAATTTTCAAGTTGTGGTCATAAACATTGCGTGAAAATAGTGAGTGTTTAGGTAAGAACAGGGCATGGCTCAATTATCCCGTGTAAACATAATTCCGCTGTTCAAATTGAAATGTAATAATCGCTGTTGGTCAGTTGAATAAGAACGGGTACCTTCCAGGAGAATGTCGCATTTGTGGAAAATGTGACGTGAATATTGTTGGTAATCAATTTCATTTTCTCATGGAACTTACCAGTTTTGTTTTGTTTTGTTTTTTTGTTTTTTTTGGTTGTTTTTTTTTTTTTTTTTTTTTTTGTTGTTGTTGTTGTTTTTTTTGTTGTTTTTTTTTGGGGGGGGGGTATTTTTCTCTCTCTTTTCTGATATTCATAAAAGATTATTACCTGATACATATTTGTGGCCAGTCTATTATAACTTATCTACAAGTAAACGGGTTTTGTTCAGACATAGAAAATTGATTCAGATTCGCAGTGTTGCAGACGACATTTCACGTAAATTCTGATAAGGAAATGATAACGCCTTTTTTTCACCTTAATTTCTAAATGTAAACATTATGATAAATCTAGTGAAAGTTTTCTCGTGTGTCTTTTCACTTAAAATGATAGTGTGTGTGTGTGTGTGTGTGTGTGTGTGTGTGTGCGTGCATGTATGTGCGTGTAATGCACGAGTGCGCATGTGTACGTGCGAATGTGTGTGCTCATGCATGCATGCCTGCGAGTGTATGCATTTGTGTGTGTGTGAGTATGCGGATGTGTGCATGTGTGTGCGCCTGTAAGAGTGCGTTGTGTATATGTGTGTGTGTGTGTGCGTGCGTGTGTGCATGACTGTATTTGTATGTATATGTATGTGTGAGTGCATTGTAGTGTGTGTGTGTGTGTGTGCGCGCGCGCGCATGCTGTGTGTGTGTATCCTTACAAGTGTGCGTTCTTTAGACGGCAGGATGCCAGAGGTGAATGGTCAGGTGGCTCCCCCCTCAGGACTGACCCTGGAGGCAATACGGTGCAGGGGGGAGGTGCATGGTCAGATGGCTCCCCCCTCAGGACTGACCCTGGAGGCAATACGGTGCAGAGGGGAGGTGCATGGTCAGATGGCTCCCCCCTCAGGACTGACCCTGGAGGCAATACGGTGCAGGGGGGAGGTGCATGGTCAGATGGCTCCCCCCTCAGGACTGACCCTGGAGGCAATACGGTGCAGGGGGGAGGTGCATGGTCAGATGGCTCCCCCTTCAGGACTGACCCTGGAGGCAATACGGTACAGGGGTGAGGTGCATGGTCAGACAGCTTCCCCTTCAGGACTGACCCTGGAGGCAATACGGTGCAGAGGGGAAGACGCCATTGTCATCGACTTTCTACTGCAAGGTCTGTTCCTCTGTTTGTCTGTGTGTGTGTGTGTCAGACTGTCTTTCTGTCTGTGTGTGTCTGTCTGTCTGCATGTCTGCCTGTCTCTGTGTCTGTCCGTGTGTCTGTCTGTCTCTCTGTCTAACTGGACTGTATGTCTGTGTGTACGTGTCTGTGTGTGTGTGTGTGTGTGTGTGAGTGCGTGCTCTTAATAACTACGTGAGAAAGAACTGTATGTTTTTTACATGTCTTCTAGCAACTTTTTCCATGCAGGGTATTTTGTGGTGAATTCGATGTTTATCCCATTCTTATCTATCTATAATCATGTCTGTGGTGCCGGGCAAGCCAGCCCTCAGTACAGAGTCTGAGGCATCTGGTGACCAGCCACTTTTCTCATAGTTCGCGTCGATCTGTTGCTACGCTTGTGTGTGTGTGCGTGTGTGTCTTTTTTTTTTAAGGGAGGGGGCGTGGGGGGGTCCTTTTTTTGGGGGGGGTGGGGGGGGGGGGCTTTTTTTTTTTTTTTTTTTTTTTTTTTTTTTGTCTCCGTGTGATTGATTTCAGTTTGAAAATCCCTTAATTAAGGGACGCTCGGCCGTTGCATGATGTAGTTTGAAGTACTTCACGGTGCATCATCTTTCCAACCGGATGTGCAGTGGTTTCTGTGTCATTTCCTTGATGGGTGACGTGGATATGATACTGCTGGCGTTGACGGCCTTCTTTGTTAACTCTGCCATTGGAATTACGGACCATTGTCGGAATCTTTCAACAGCCAGCCATCTTTTTTCACGTACCTCGATCCGTATCGGAGACGGACAGTCTGGTTGTCTCCCCTCTCCTAAAAAATATTATGTATATCCTTGTACGTTTCGACTGTGTTTACTTATGTCATCGGTGGATGAAAACACTATACGTAGTTTCGCTTTGTTTCTCTCTAAAGCATTTCATTTAAGAGAGACACTTATATCCTAGTTTTATTGGAGCTTGTTATGGAATATGCTGCACTGATTGCATTAACAATTCCTATGACACATACAAAACAAAATTTTGTTGTTGCCCCCTGTTCATATGGGGCTACGGCCTTGATTTAATAAACCATCTTGAATCTTGAATCTTGAATCCCCTCTCCCGCTCAACACAGTATTGGTTTCACGAAGCGCAGCAGGTGTCCATTACAGTTCCATCGTCGCTCGTGCAAATCTTGAACAATCTCGCAGCCTGCCAAAACAACCAAGGGAGACAATTGGACAGGATTGTCTCCCATGCATGAGTGCCGTCTGTCTCGCTGCATCAGTGGCGTAATATACTGTCTGCTGGCAACATCGGGAACGCTTTACTGGTGAATGAAATAGGGCGGTTTCCGCTCGCTGGGTGCGTTGGACTAACACAGAAAAGGGAGAGGGGGTGGAGGGTGTTCAGTGGAGAGGGGTGGGAATTTTAATTGGAGGTTATAGAATTACGTTGTCGTGCTTTTTTTTTTGTTTTTTTTTTTTTTTGCTTTTTTTTTTTTTTTTTTGCTTTTTTTTTTCTTTTCTTTTTTTTTTGGGGGGGGGGGGGGTATTTTTTTTGGTCTTTTATTTATTGTCTTTTTTTTTTTCTCCGTTGTGTATCTTTGTGGAGAGATGATAGAGCCATCCTTTTATTCGTTTCAAAGCGAACTTTCTTCTTCTTCTTCCTTTTTTTTTTTTTTTTTTTTCATTTTTCCCCCAACACCTGACCGAGCGCGTTGGATTACGCTGCTGGTCAGGCATCTGCTCAGCTAATGTGGTACGTGCAGCGTGCATGGACTTGTCCGAACGCAGTGAAGTCTTCTTGAAAAACTGAACCGAAATCAACTTTTCTTTGCTTTTCTGTTTTTTTCTTTCTTTCTTTTTTTAAAATTCTTATTTATTTATTTACTTATTCATTTATCTGTTTATTTATATATCGATTTAATCGTTATTTTGACGGGCGCAATAGCCGAGTGGTTAAAGCGTTGGACTGTCAATCTGAGGGTCCCGGGTTCGAATCACGGTGACGGCGCCTGGTGGGTAAAGGATGGAGGTTTTTACGATCTCCCAGGTCAACATATGTGCAGACCTGCTAGTGCCTGAACCCCCTTCGTGTGTATATGCAAGCAAAAGATCAAATACGCACGTTAAAGATCCTGTAATCCATGTCAGCGTTCGGTGGGTTATGGAAACAAGAACATACCCAGCATGCACACCCCCGAAAACGGAGTATGGCTGCCTACATGGCGGGGTAAAAACGGTCATACACGTAAAAGCCCACTCGTGTACAGACGAGTGAACGTGGGAGTTGCAGCCCACGAACGCAGAAGAAGAAGAAGAAGAAGAATCGTTATTTTATTTACTTTTGTAGGCTGATATAACAGACACAGGGCGTTTCATGGTTACTTGTAGCTGTGTGGGATCGTAGATCGTATGAAGTCTAAATGAGGGTGTGTGGGTGGGTGGTGGCGGGGGGAGGGGGGAGGGAGGGGGGGGGGCTGGTGGCGGGGCTAGAGATCAATCAGGGTGGAGGGTACCAGAATTTAAGATGTATATATAGGGGCAGCAGGAAACGGAGATGTGTTTGTTTTTTCGTATGACCGAGGTGAGCTAGCAGAGTGGTTGTCGGGGATGAGGGGGGTGGGGGGGTTCGGGGGTGGGGGGGAGGGGGGCTGTTAGAGGGAACGAGATGAGCACGGGAGGAGAAGGGGTGGTGGGGGTGGGAGGGAAGGGAATGGGGGGCGAGGGGAGTGGTGAGGGGGTGCCAGTTTACTTTCCACCCGAAAATATTACTTTCATTGCCGCGTTGTGAGAGATTGAGAACGACGTAAAAATACACATCGGAAATTCGTTTAACAAGGTGGATGATGTGGTGAGTGGACGGTTGGATGGGTGTGTGGGTGAGTGGATGGATACCCGTGACAGAACGGGTGGATCCGAGATCGGAAAACTCAGCAGAGAGGTGACCGGAGGAGCCGCGCATCTCACAACGTCACTGACACTGTCCGGAAATCCGTACCTTGTTCGTGGAGTCTTTCACGATTTAGAGAGAGATAGAGGATGGTGGAGAGAGAGAGAGAGAGACGTGGAGCGAGAGACAGACAGACAGACAGACAGACGGGCAGGCAGACAGAGAGAGACAGAGAGAGAGAATATTATGAGAGTAATATACTATTTATGAAGAGAGGGTGAGAGGGAGAGAGAGATATATATACATAGACAGAGATAGACAAAGAGAGACAGACAGACAGAGACACAGAGACAGAGAGAGAATGTGTGTGTGTGTGTGTGTGTGTGATGAAACAAACGGTCATACACGTAAAAAGTTACACGTGCGCGTCGATATTTTCTCCCCCTCCACTAGACCTTGAGTGGTGGTCTGGACGCTAGTCATTCGGATGAGACTATAAACCGAGGTCCCGTGTGCAGCATGCACTTAGCGCAGGTAAAAGAACCCACAGCAACAAAAGGGTTGTTCCTGGCAAAATTCTGTAGAAAACTTCACTTCGATAGGAAAAACAAATAAAACTACACGCAGGAAAAAAAATGCAAAAAAAAAAAAAGAAAAAAAAGGGTGGCGCTGTAGTGTAGCGACGCGCTCTCCCTGGGGAGAACAGCCCGAATTTCATACAGAGGAATCTGTGGAGACAAAAAGAGAAATATAAAACAATACAATTTAAATTGGGCAATAATGATAAAATTTAAATTGGGCAATAATGATAATCGTGATTATAACCAATCCATTGACACTACTGCTACTACCAACACTACTACTACTACTACTGCTGCTGCTGCTGCTGCTACTACTACTACTACTAATACTACTACTACTACTACAACTGAGTAATAATAATAATGATAATTTAGCAATAGTGTCATTGGATTAATTATGATTACCATAACAACTAATCAGCATCATCATTATAGTAAAGGACTCAAAGAAGTAGCCTCTTCGTCCTAAAATACCCCTTAGTGAAAGAAGAGATCTTTCTGATTTGAACTCATAATCATCACCATCATCATCATAGATGTCATAATATGGATGATTTCCTTATTAAACACCCTCAAAGAAAGAAAGAAGAAGAAGAAAGGAGAGAAAAAAAAAATCAATTCCTGACAACCTGTCACCAGTGTATAGCAGAAATCTGTGTCAAATCTCTCTCGAAGCTAACACCGTGCCAGTGAAAATCGATCAGCCATAACCGGTGTCGCGTGGTCTGCAGTTTAATCCCCCTCCCCTGCACCAACTTGGTCAGTCAAAAAACCTTGCTGGGGCAGAGCAAAGATTGGGTTGCCATCTAACGAGGCAGAAAGCTGTTATAGTTGCTTGGATTACATGGAAATCTATGGGCAGGGTTTATAAACACCGTATTGTTTGTCGGAGGCTTTGCAGCTTGGTTGAACGCCGAGAAATCTGTGTCGTGTGTTGGAGTTCGAATCCCGCGGGAGTTTTCTCTGTGTGTGTGTGTGTGTGTGTGTGTGCTGTCTATCTGCCCTCCTCCTTTCTCATTCACTCTCACACACACGCGCACACGCACACACCGTGACACACACGCACACGCACACCATCCATAAATGTGAACAGTTAATTCCACATTTACCTATGTCATTTACAAAATCTGCAGTTCCATCTGCTTCCATTAGAAACGTTTTTATATGACAATCAAAATGTGTTTGAAATAGTTCATAGTTTAATTTGAAGCTCTATTGTCTCTTTGTTGTAATTCTGACTGGTTGACTGACCAGTTAGTTTGTTTTATTACGCTTATATTCTTTTTTATGCTAGTTGAGGAGAGAGGAACAGGGAAAGATGATTTAAGGCATGGGTGGGCCGGGGAAGATGATGGATTTCCGTCTCAAATCACAACATGTGGACAGATGTTATGAGCAAAAGAACGAACGAACGAACGAATACACACGTGTACGGAGTCGCGGGACAGGGGAAACTATCGGGTGTTTCACTGTGTATTGTAAGGATTGTGTCCCTTTGGCCAAAATTTCGGGCAACTGTTGTACGCGCATACAGTTGAAGTTGGGAAAACTTTGGGTGGGTCAAGCTTTAGGCTTCTGATCGAGATTTTGAGGCCCCGTTTCGGCCCAGTGTTGTGTGCTTTGGAAATGCACTTTATTCCGATTTATATATAGAAATATATATATATATATATATAGAGAGAGAGAGAGAGAGAGAGAGACAGAGAGAGATATGTGTGTGTGTGTGTTGTGTCAGTGTGTGTGTACGTGTGTTCGTATGTACGTGTGTACGTCTGTGTTCTTTGTATGAGATATAAAGAGCGAGAGAAAGAGCGAGAGAAACACACACACACACACACACACACACACACACACACACACACACACGGCAAACTCATTGGCACACACACACACACACACACACACACTGACGCACGCACACACACACACACTGACGCGCACACACACACACACACACACACACACACACCTGCACTTGCCTGAACCCAAAGTTCTCATCCCACTTCCATCAGTCCAGCCAAAAACAACAACAAAAACAAAAACGCCGCCAAAAAAACTAACTGAACGCACCCTCACCCCCACCCCCTGGTCCACCACCCCCCCCCCTTCCCCGACCCCCACCCTACCTACCCCACCTCCCCAACTGACATGACAACCTGAACCACCCACCCACCCCTGTGACACCACCCAGTATCTCAACCCAGTGAGTCCTGTCTCTGCTCTTCTGCTGTTGTGAACCGCAAGGGAAATAATGTAGACTTCGTCCAGTGTGGACTTTAATTCAGCACGTTCTACGCGTTCCAGTGAGTGGAGAATAATGACCCCATGGCAACAAAAAAAAAAAAAAAAATTTGTTTTCTTTAAACAGCAAGGAGCTACTGTAATCTGTACAGCTAACATCGACTTCGTTCAGACATGCCAACACCAATCATAATTCCCTCCCCCTAACATATGTGGTAAATGTAACGCCTGATTTGATTAGCTCGCTTTAAATAGATCGCGATACCTGATTGGATCTTTCCTTCCTCTTCGCCGTCTGGCGAACTCTCTGCAAAAGAGGAAGCAGACGACATTTGAGCCGTATGTTTGGGTGTAAGGAAAACAAATAATCTCTTTATACTCATGCTGACGAAAGGACCTTTCGCTGGCATGCAATGCGCGCGTGAAAGTATGATCAAGCCATGTGTGTACCATTCATTCGTTTTCACGGGGTGGTAAAACTAAACTGAGAAAGAAAAGAACAAAAAGCGACTAAAGGGTAAGATGTACTGATTTCAACAATTAATGTTTGCATGGAACAGAGATTGAAGCATTGAAACGTTTTGTTCTTCTAGTGCTACGTTGTTGGGTGTGTGTTTTTTTGTTGTTGTTGTTGTTTTTGTTTTTTTCGTTTCGTTTCGTTTTAATTTCTTCAGCGTGCAAACAAAACAAAGCAACGCGCGCACACAGACACAGACACACTGGTCACACACACACACACACACACACACACACACACACACACAGAGAGAGAGAAACGCGCACACATACACACACACACACACAGAATAAGCACCCACTCACATGCACACATTTTTGAAAACTTCAATGCGATGAGGTGGGGGGGGGGGGGGGGGGGTGAGAGGGCGCACAAGGGGAGTGTTGGGAGTAGAAAGAGACACCCAAACGACTATGCTTCGTCACATCCAAATGCCATTTTGAACAGGTGGGTTTTCAGTTTCGCTTTAACTCACTCAGTACGGTCAGTCCTCTCTTCACCTCTACACAGACCCCTCGGATGTCCAGTGGGTGTCTGAATGACCCAACCTTTAGCTTCCGTCGTCAGAATTGTGGTATTTTTTGTCAACATTCACCTCCTCAGTATAAGAGCCTTCCGCTTGCAGTATTTTGATGGTGGTAATTGGGGTGAAACGCTGTTAACGTCGTCTCTTTCGCCGTTCGTATGGAAAGAGTTAAAAGAGGACAGCGTTGGTGAGTGACGGAGATCCAGAGGACGGAAGAGAAAGCAAGACGGAAGGTAAAGCTCGATACTGAAAGCCCTTTGACCAAACGTCTTTGATAACACTTTGGGGACTCGAAGAAACGTTTCTCTAGAAGACCCGAGAGAACGGGAAGGTGTGTACAATATATAGGACGTGAGACAGGTAAGAGGGGAGAGAACCATCCAAGTGGCGATGAGATATATAACTCTGAGAAACATTACATTCTGCAACACGGCAGATGTAAGAATACCATTCATAATTCAGTGTGAATGAAGGAGCGGATGGGTAGGGGTGAGGAGGGGGGGGAGGAGAGGTGGGGGGTCTGTGCCATGACCACGTTTGGGTCAGGGTCAGGGTCAGAGTCAGCACCCATTACATCCAGTGGTCATCTGTCGGACAGAGAGAAACACGAAGCACGACGGGAGAGCTATCAGTTCATCACCTGTAACAAACGTGGAATTCACTGCCTTTCTTCAGTCTGTCAGTCTCTCACTCACATCCGTTAAAACAAATCTAAAACCATTCCTTCTCAAGCAGTATCTACATAATAATAATTAAGGAACTCAGTTTCATATCTGTGTTTGGTTCTGTGTTCTGTGTATTCACATTATTCTTCCTCACGTATTTTCTGCTACATTACTGTACAGACTTTAAAAAAAAAATTCTATGGAATGCCTGTTCCATTTCATGGTCAGAAATGTTTTTTATTCTCAATAGAAATTATTGCTTGGGAACACGAAATATGATCTTATTTGTGTGAATAAAGTAAACTCTTTTCTTTTCTTTTTTAATTCGCTGCTACACAGCTGGTTAACATCTGCCAGTCAGCTGTCTTTGAACACTTCCTGGTTGTTTTTGTGAATATGTGCACACGCGCGTGCGTGCGTGTGTGTTTGTGTGTGTGTGTGTGTGTGCGCGCGCGCGTGCTTAATTGTATATGCTCGTAGTAGCGGTAGTGTGGGTGGTAGCGGTTTTCTTCAACTTACGTCTTTCCACTCAAAGTGATGTGTGTGTGTGTGTGTGTGTGTGCCCGGAAGTGTATGTGCGTTCGGGCGCGCACGTATGAGTATGTGTGTGTTGTATACATATGTGACATGTGCACGCCCGCGCGCGTGTGTGTGGTGTGTACATGCAAGTCAGTGAATGTCAGAGTTGGAATTGGTAACCTGGGCAAGACACTATCCTCCATAATCAAAATCTAGCCCCAGATAGTCGGGACAGCAGATGCCTCCTCTGCTGTTCTTGTGGTCATAGTCGGACACGACTGACTATCATACACAGGGGGAGGGGGGGCACGGGGGGGGGGGGGGGGAGGGGAGAGGGGAGCGGCAGTGCTGTGTTCTTAAACAGAACTGAGGGCGGTGTCTGTGTCTCCGACGCGTGCTGTTCCAGTTTACATGTCCGGATCCCGGACTCCCAGATCCCAGACAGTATACAGACACAGACGAAGTAACTCTTGTGGTTCTTTTCCGTCTTTCTCTCTCTCTCTCTCTCTCTCTCTCTCTCTCTCTCTCTCTCTCTCTCTCTCTCTCTCTCTCTCTCTACTTCTTCTTCTTCTTCTTCTTCCTCCCCCTAACTCTCTCCCTCTACCCCCCTCTCTCTCTCTGCCCTCCTCTCCCTCTATCTCTCTCCATCCCATCTCTTACCCTGTCACCCCCTTCTCTCCTCCCTCTCTCTGCTCTCTCTCTCTTTCTCTCTCTCTCTCTCTCTCTCTCTCTTTCCTTCCACCTTACTGTCACCCTCTCCCCCTCTCCCTCTCTCTTTTCACCCCCTCTCCAACCTTCTCTCTATCACACTCTCTCCCCCCTCTCCTCTCTCCCCCTTACTATCTCCCTTCTCTCTCTCTCCCTCTCCAGCCACCTCTCTCCCCTCTCTCTCCGTCTCCCTCTCCGTCTCTCCACCCCCTCTCCAACCCTCTCTCTTTCCTCTCTCCTCCTCTCTCTCTCCCCCTCCAGCCCGCCGGCTCTCACCCTATCTCTGTCACCCCCCCCCCTCTCTCTCTCTCTCTCTCTCTCTCATTCATTCCGTCTCCAGCGCTGGGTGGAAAAAGCACGTACAGTGATTGTTAGATACAGTTTCGTTTCGTTTCGTTTCGTTTCCATCTCTCGCTGTCTGTCTCTCTCTGTCACACAGACACACACACACACACACACACACACACACACACACACACACACACACACACACACACACCTGTGCCATACTTTGAATTTCTAGAAATAGGGTGTATCCAAGACGTACCAACATAACATGGAACTGGGGGGTTGCCAGTAAATGGTTGAACCCTTTGAAGAAGGCTCAGCGAAAACACCAATTTCCTGCCTGATAAAATAAGTTGAAGAGTTTCCCAAATATAATGTTTTTATTTATTTATTTACTTATTTTTACTATATTTTATGAATTGTACCAATGTGTTGTAAAATGCTTGAAGTGCGTGTATCTTTGCTCATTTTCTTAAATTGGTTGTAAACAAACCTGGGAGAAAGGCGTGTGGGTTTTTTGTGGGTTTTTCTGTAACTAAAGAAATCCCAGTACTTTCTTTTTGAATGAAGCTGAAGAAGGGAAAGCAATGAAAAAAGTGTTTTTATTTAAACGCATCAGACAGTTCACTCTGTAAGTTGGAAACACTGATGTCATAACCCTGCAGTAGTTTTGCCATTCAGTTTGTGTGCCTTCTTTGTGGAAACTGTTTGAGCAATAAAGAATTTCGAACGATAACCAAAAAAGTTGAAGACCATTGGTCATACCTGTTTTACAGTGCAGATAACTCCGTGTTTGTAAAGCTTTGTTTGTGACAAAGGAAAGGCGTTATATAGATATCCATATCAGTCAGTATCAACCAACACTAAAACTAAAGGCAAACACTTGACTCGAAATGATCAGTCATACGTTAATACTACTGACGTTTTGGATAGGTGGTACCTTTTCGTAAAACAAGTCAGGTATATAGGGTAGGTATGGGTAATTGCGAACAGCGCGTAATTGCGAACGATTCGTATACCGCCCCACTTCGGAGCGTTCTTAACGGTTGCAGTTTACAATCTAACGTCTGCTTCGACCTTTTCCTAATACCTTAATGAATACCCATTTCAAAGAACCAGCCAAACATCAGCTGTTTCTGGCTGTTTCTTCTCCTAGCACACCACTGCCGACCAAGATTACAAAGGAAGCAAGTTGTAGGACTTGAACTTTGACACAGTCTAAAATCGTTTTATTTGATCGTATATGTTGAATGTGCATTACCAGTGCTGGGTGAATTTAAGAAAGCATATTGGTGACGGATCAGAATGTCAGTTTTAACAGGAATCTGCAAAATATTGTCGTTTGCAATTAGACCATAGGATATTTTGACGTGAGTGTATTTGCGAACGATGCTGATCAGTTACTGAGCACTCTAAAAAGAGTGTGTTTGTGTGCGATGTGGGGCGTGTGTGTTTAAACGTCTGTTTGTGTGTTTGTGTGCATGTGTGATCAAAACAAACAATACACCAGTCTAGTGGAGTGTTCCAATAATCTGTTATGTCTAATGAGTTAAAGACCTGCTTCTGTTTTAATTGTCTACATGTACCCAAACCCATCGTTCGCAGTCACACTTGCCTGTTCGCATTTACCCTCAGGCACCCTTGCTATTTCAAACGTCGACAAAACGTTGAAAAGAATGAACAGTCGAACTTTTCCTGGTGCAACCAGCCGGAGAAAGCCTTTAAAAACAAAAGAGCTACGTTTGACTGTCATACGACATGTAATCTTTACAGTACACACGTTGAGCTGGTCGCTTCGACTGGATCGTTCACACTCATCCATACCTGCCGTATCTCATGCACTTCGACAGGGTAACTGTAGATCAGTTGGACAATATATATATATGGGTGGGTGGGTGGGCGTCTACCTGTATATATATATGGGTGGGTGGGTGGGTGGGCGTCTACCTGTATGTGTGTATATATATATATATATATATATATATATATATATATATATGGGTGGGTAGGTGGGCGTCTACCTGTCTGACCGTCTGTGTTTGTGTACATTTGATAGTGTATGAAGGTATCATTGTGTCATCATCATGGTTTACTTTTTGATTTTTGCGCGCGCGCACACACACACGCGCGCACACACGCCCACCCCCGCCCATCCACCAACCCTGCCCCCCTCCTCCACACACACACACTTTCTTTCATTCACCAGCAAACCAGGGGTCGATCCCAACACTTCTTCCCTGCAGTTTTGACTGGCAGACATAAAGAACCTTGCAGTCTGGGCGTATCGCCCGAGACAATTTGAGGTCATCTGTCTCGCTTTCCCCTCCCCCCCCCCCTCCGCACCCCCTCCTGCTGAGCTCATGTGCTGCACGTGAGGTCACTGACCTCTGATGAACTATGGTAACTGAGGGCTTCACAAACCTGCCAGTTGACATGTAAATAAGCGCGAGGGAGGGAGGGAGGAAGGGCGCGAGACGATTTTCGATTTTGTTTAGCGGTTGGTGCGCGTGCGATAGCTGTGAAGGGGGTGGGGGGTCTTGGGTGGGTGGGTGGATTGAGGTGGGTGGGCCGTTTCTCCTTTGAAGTTACCAGGTGTTGCTCAGGTATGATTGGTTCCCGTGGGTTTCTCTGTCTGACAAAATGCCCTGCACGCACGCACACGCACACACACACACACACACACACACACACACACACACACACACACACACACAGAGGCACACACACACACACACACACACACACACACACACACACACACGCCATGCGGGCGCAGACACACATATACACACACGCCAACTCATTCACATGTATTTCAGCATACAATCATCTTCCCCTCTCCTCTACGCCACAACTCCTAACCCCCACCCCCACCCCTACCTCTACCCCCACACCACACCGCGGACGCAACCAATCACACAAAGCAAAACAAATTCTCTCCAAGCGAAGTGCCGTATGTTTTTCTTCTTCTTCCTTGTGTGTGCGCGCGCGCGCGTGTGTGTGTGTGTATGTGTGTGGAGGGAGAAAAAAAGCGTGATTGTTGCGTGTGTGGAGTGAGAGAGAAAAAAAGTGTGTGCGTGTGTGTGTGAGAGAGAGTGAGATAGAGAGACTGCCCGTCAGCTCAGTACCATACCAGTAGTCCCTGGCCAGAACTAACCACACAGCAGCAGCAGCACCCACACCTAACAGCTCACACACACACACGTAACAGCGAAACGAACGAACTTACCCACAGTTAATCTTCTGTCCGTGTCCCTTCCGCCAGCTCCCAGTGTCGCTGACATACACTCAAGTCGTGGACCGTGCAGTCACAAGTCATCGTCAGTGTCTTCTCCTCCTCCTCCTCCTCCTCTCAGCTCTGTGAAGAGTCACTGGGGTGGCGGCAGAGAAGGACTGTTCTCCAGACCTCCCCAAAGTCTTGTGTCAAAAGCCTGGATCTCTGTCCTGCATCGGTGTTGCAAAAACCCGCTGTGTTTATGGTTCCATGAGTGTGTACTTCATTGGTGTCTGGCGCGGCGCACTGTGGTACCACCACACCAGGTCATACCACCAACATGGCCGCTGCCCCTCTTCTCTGGATGTTTCCACGGTTCAGAGGTGAGGTTGCTTTGGGTTTTTGTGGGCGTGTTTGTTAGGGGGAGAGGGAGGGGAGGGAGTGCGTGAGTGGGGCCTACTTGCATTGATGTGTATAATATACGCGTGTGTTAAAAAAAAAAAAAAAAAAAAAAAAATCCGCGAGGCTCAAAGCACTGTAATTTGATTTGATTTGATTTGTCAAAAATCCAACTGTGTTTTTGTGTATGATTTCCGATTCATATTTGTACGCTCGTACATTTGCTGTACTATCCCCACCCCTACCCCCACCCCTACCCCCTGTTTCTTGAACCCCCGGGAATAAAGATGTATATTCTCTGTTCTGTTTTCTTGTCACTTTGGTTAGTTGATTGGGTGGGGAGAGTGGGAAGGGAGGGGAGGTGGAGGGGCGGGGAAGTGGGAGTAAAAGGGGGTGGGTGGGTGGTTATTAATGTGGAGGATTGACTGAGGTAGAGGGGTGGGGTGTGGGTGTGGGGGGTAGGAGGGGGAGAATGAGGCGTTTTCGTAAAACGTTTTTGTTGTTTTTTGGGTTTTGGGGGGGGGTTTGTTTGTTTTTTTTGGGGGAGGGGGGTTGGTTTTTTTTGCCGCTGAGTGATTTTTTTTATGTATATACTAGTTCCTTGTTGTTGTTGTAGTTCTTTTATTCCTTCTTCTTCTTCTTTTGCTACTACTCCTGCTTATTGTACTTTTAAATTTTTACTACTACCACTGCTACTAATGATGATCATAATAACGATGATACCTGTGCTTCTCACACTTCATAAACTTCTATTACTGCCAGTACTGCTTCCCCTTTTACATCTTATTCATCTACTTCTTATTGATCATTTGTTACTTCTGTTGCTGTTGCTGCTACTACTGCTAATGCTACTTCTACTGCTGCTGTTTCTGCTTCTGTTTCTTCTTCTTCTTTTTGTCTTGTCAGTATTTATATGTGAATCTGTCGCGTGTGTGTTTGTGTTTGCTGTGGACGACAATCATGGTGCATTGAACGAGTGTCTGCAAGAGAAAACGTGGGCGGTTCGTTGTGCTTATGGATGTAACTTGGGCAAGACACTCTCCACTACGATCAAATTCCAGCCCAGATAGTCGGGACAGCAGTTGCCTCCTCTGCTGTTCTGATGGTCACGACTGACACGTCATCCATTCATGTACTTGGTGGGTTGTTTCCTTTGTGTGGTGATGGGCGTTGCTTCAGCGATTGCTATGACTCAGTTTTGAACACGTTCTGGTCATGGTCTTCAGCTTGATGCAGAGTTGGGCGGCATTCCTTCGTGGCTTTGTAACCTCACTCATACTATGATGACAACGTCAACGGATATTTGTTTACACCTCTACGCCATTAGATTCTGGCCTGGTGGTAGTAGCAAGAGGAGAAGCAGCAGCAGCAAAAACAGTAGTAGTAGTAGTAGTAACAACAGCAGCAGTAGTAGTAGCAGCACTGAGGAGCAGCAATAGTAGTAGTAGTAGTAGTACTAATAGTAGTAGCAACAGCAGCAGTAGTAGTAGCAGCACTGAGAAGCAGCCGTAGTAGTAGTAATAATAGCAGTAGTAGTAGTAGTAGCAACAGCAGCAGTAGTAGTAGTGATAATAGCAGGAGCAGTAGTAGTAGCAGCACCGAGAAGCAGCAGCAGTAGTAGTAGCAACAGCAGCAGTAGTAGTAGCAACAGCAGCAGTAGTAGTAGCAGCACTGACCAGCAGCAGTAGTAGTAGCAGTAGTAGTAGTCGTAGTGGTTGCAACAGCAGCAGTAGTAGTAGTGGTAGTGGTAGCAACAGCAGCAGTAGTAGTAGCAGCACTGAGAAGCAGCAGTAGTAGTAGTAGTAATAATGACAGCAGCAGCAGTAGTAGTAGTGGTAGCAATAGCAGCACTAGTAGCAGTAGTAGTAGCAGAAGTCGCAACAGTAGTAGAAGCAACAATGGTGGTGGTAGTAGAGAAGTAGTTACAGAAGTAGCGTGATTATCGTCAGTTTCTTCTGACACACTCTCGTGAAACGGGGAGATAACGGTGCCCAGAAACTCGTGAAGTAATAATCCCTTGTGCTGGGGATGAATCCTGTCAAGGTCCTGCATGTCGGTTGATTCACAGGGGACTGTCGTTGGAGGGACGTGGTGGCGGTCTCCACTCT
>NC_134889.1:3261459-3273959 GCF_041734735.1 Babylonia areolata
GAGTGAGAAGAAAGAGAGTATGTGTGTATGTGTGCACGTGCGTGATTATGTGGGTGTTTTGTTGTTGTTGTTGTTGTTGTGTGTGTGTGTGTGTGTGTGTGAGGAAGGTGGCAGAATGGTTAAGACGCTCATTTGTCAATACAGAGTCCGTGATGGTCTGGGTTCGAATCCTGCTCTTGCCCTTTCTCCGAAGCTTAACTGGGAAATCAAACTGAGGGCGTAGTCATTCGGATGAGACGATAAACCGAGGTCCCGTGTGCACACTCTTACATGCATACGAGTGGACATGAGACTGAGTTGCAGCTGGCCACGAACGCCGCAGAAGAAGAAATGGTATCCCCGGCCAAATTCTGGTAATTCCGTGCAAGGAATTTTATCTTTTCTATACTTTTCCTTTCCTGGATTCTGCCCCCTTTTTTTTTCCCTTGTCATGTGTTTCCTGTGGGTAAAAAAAACAACAACACATTCTTCTTGTCTTGTTTTTTCTCTCCTTTATGTCCTGCTTTGCTGGTCCATTATCTGTTATGCATGTGTGCGTGTATGTGTGAATGTGTGTCTTCATGTTTTACATTTATTTGCTTATTTATCATCATTGTTGTCTTATTTATTTATTTATTATTAGTAGTACCTTTTTTCATATTGTAATTATTATTTATTTATTTGTCTATTTATGTATTTATTTACTTATTTATGTACGCTTATCTATTATTTATTCACCTTTTTTTCTTTTTTTTTCACTGAGGCCTGACTAAGCGCGTTGGGCTACGCCGCTGGTCAGGCATCTGCTTGGCAGATGTGGTGTAGCGTATATGGATTTGTCCGAACGCAGTGACGCCTCCTTGAGCTACTGAAACTGAAACTGGTCCATTAAATAACCACCCCGGAAGGAATTGGAAGGAGGGGGCATGTCTTACACAACTTGACGTTGACACCTTCAGACCAACAACACATTAAGATAGGCATCGGACCATGCTCATTTCTTATATTGTGTGTCTCAGACGCCGGGCGCAATAGCCCAGTGGTTAAAACGTTGGACTTTCAATCTGAAGGTTCCAGGTTCGAATCTCGGTGACGGCACCTGGTGGGTAAAAGGTGGAGATTTTTCCGATCGCCCAGGTCAACATTATGTGCAGACCTGCCAGTGCCTGAACCCCCATCGTGTATATACGCAGAAGATCAAATACGCACGTTAAAGATCCTGTCATCCATGTCAGTGTTCGGTGGGTTATGGAAACAAGAACATAGCCAGCATGTACACACCCCAATACGGAGTATGGCTGCCTACATGACGGGGTAGAAAATGGTCATACACGTAAAAGCTCACTCGTGGTACATATGAGTGAACGTGGGAGTTGCAGCCCACGAACGAAGAAGAAGAAGAAGAACTCACAACCTTATGAGCACGAACTCGGCACCGGGGCTCAGCTTGTTGAGCCAACCAGGCACTCAAACAGCCAGCCAGCAAGACATCAGCCTGTCTATGGAGTGATGGCCTACAGGTAACGCGTCCGCCTAGGAAGCGAGAAAATCTGAGCGCGAATCCCGGCTCAGCCGCCAATATTTTCTCCCCTTCCACTAGACCTTGAGTGGTGGTCCGGACGCTGGTCATTCGGATGAGACGATAAACCGAGGTCCCGTGTGCAGCATGTACTTAGCGCACGCAAAAGAACCCACGGCAACAAAAGGGTTGTTCCTGGCAACATTCTGTATAAAAATCCACTTCGATAGGAAAAATAAATAAAACTGCACGCAGGAAAAAAAAAAAAAAAAAAAAAAGGGTGGCGCTGTAGTGTAGCGACGCGCTCTCCCTGGGGAGAGCAGCCCGAATTTCACACATAGAGAAATTTGTTGTGATAAAAGAAATACAAATACTATGCACAGCTCATTTTGGCACCAGAGAGAGAAAGAGCGAGTTGGGTCTGAGCGATTAACGTGCTGGCCTTTCTGTCTGAGTGTTTCTGGCATCGTTATAGAATTATCTGAAATGTATCGGCCAGAGATCCATGGGAGCATTTAGCTAGCAAGAGAGAGAGAGAGAGGTAGGGATGGGGGAGGGGGGGGGGGGGAAGCAAACGAAATAAACTGTAATAGCCCAATAAGAACAACTGCAAATGGTCAAGTGCATAGTTTATGAGAGACTGGGGTGAGAGAGAGAGGTGGGGGGGGGGGGGGGGGGGGGGGAGGAGAGATGAAGCAATGTATAACCGTCCAATTAAGTAGTGGATAATGAGAGAGAGACAGAGAGAGAGACAGCAATGTATACCCGTCCAGTTAAGCAGTGGATTATGAGAGACAGAGAGAGATGAAGCAATGTATAACCGTCCAATCAAGTGCTGGATTATGAGAGACACAAAGAGAGAGAGAGAGAGAGAGAGCAATGTATACCCGTCCAAATAAGTGTTGGATTATGAGAGACAGAGAGAGATGAAGCAATGTATAACCGTCCAATCAAGTGTTGGATTATGAGAGACACAAAGAGAGAGAGAGAGAGAGAGAGAGAGAGAGAGAGAGAGAGAGAGCAATGTATACCCGTCCAATTAAGTAGTGGATTATGAGAGACAGAGAGAGATGAAGCAATGTATAACCGTCCAATCAAGTGTTGGAATATGAGAGACACAAAGAGAGAGAGAGAGAGAGAGAGAGCAATGTATACCCGTCCAAATAAGTGTTGGATTATGAGAGACAGAGAGAGATGAAGCAATGTATAACCGTCCAATCAAGTGTTGGATTATGAGAGACACAAAGAGAGAGAGAGAGCAATGTATACCCGTCCAAATAAGTGTTGGATTATGAGAGACAGAGAGAGAGAGACAGAGAGATGAAGCAATGTATAACCGCCCAATCAAGTGTTGGATTATGAGAGACACAAAGAGACACACACACACACAGATGAAGCAACGTACAATCGTCCAATTAAGTAATGGATTATGAGAGACAGACAGAACTAAAGAGAGAATGGGGAAGGGACGAAACAATACCAAATTTCATGTCGGCACGATAACTAATGGGATACCAAGCAAACGTTCATTCTGTTCACCCAGCCTTGGGGCATTGGAGGGGGCGCGGGGGGAGGGGCGGGCGGGGGGCGGGGGGGGGGGACGTACACACACTGGATAGGAACATCAAGAACAGTGTCAAGAAACACAAGTCAACCGCACGGAGACGATGGCCAACAACAGAAGCAGAGGAAGCAGCTCACCCACCAAGGGAAACATGCAGGAATTTCAACTCGACCACCACCAAGAAGCTGCCAGGAAAGTTCACAACAGACCAGAAAGACCCGTGAAGGACGGACAAGGGGGGCGGGGAAGGAGGGGGGGTGTTGGGGGGGGGGGGGGAGGGGGGCAATACCAGATGAAGAGGGGCAGAGGAACAAGGCGTGTGTTCATTTCAGGACATCCCGAGGACTGGATGCGTGTGTGTGTGGGGGGGGGGGGGGGGGGGGGGGGGCTTGAAACTGTACAATCGCCACACCAGCTGTTTGGTTAAGACGTACATGAGACATACATTTGGAGGGAGAAAAGAACAGAATTAAAAAAAAAGAAAGAAAAAAGTGACATGCAAGAGATACAGCATTGTACAATGTATATTCATGCCAGAAGTGAGTGCAGTTGGCATTTATCCCAAACTCAAAACAGAACAAACTCGTATTCAACAAAATGTAAGTATGTTGACTCAGAACAACGCACCTTGTCTGTCGAGTTAAATCAGAAAGCATTCATTATGATTTTCAGGAACATGATTGGGTGGATTGACAATCGTTTGTATGTACTTATGAATTATGAACGGAATTTTAAAACATTTCTTTTTGTTTTGTTGTTGTTGTATTTTCAGTAATATGTTGGTAAATATGTTTTTCTTGCCTTATCGAAAGCTGGACAATCAAAAAAAGGTGATGGAATTCGTCCCCAGTGTCCCTCCGTTCACACGTTGTACAAATACGGTCTTTAATATTTGATAATCTCCCCCTTTTTTTTTAAACCTCAAACATTTTTTAGTTACTGCCGAACAGACCAGCCCCGTAGGAACCACCGGAGATTCAGTCAGCTGAAGTTACCTGACCATTGACTGCGTGCGGCACGCCCATCAAGGAGGAGATTAGCAAGGCTGTCAAGCAGCTAATGAACTCGCCCCCTTCCCAACCCCCCCCCCCCCAAATAATTGCAAAGTGGGTCAGGGTTTCCGTGATCCTTTCTATCCTTATAATCTTCTCAGAGTCAAGCCATATAGATCATACATTGTGCCTTGTGTTATTCAGCTGTCATCGCCAGCATGAGTTACATCCCCTTCTCCCTCCCTCCCTCCCTCCCCTCCCTACCCCTGTCCACACACTATCTCAGACACCCTGACCCCCCACGTCCCCCCCCACCCCCACCTCCCACTACCCCCATTCCCACACCCACGTCAGTTTTCCCCTCAGTCGCGCTGAGATCGGCAGGTGATTCATTTATCAAAAAAATCAAAGAGAGAAAAATAAGAGAGGAAAAAGTGACACTGATGTCTGCCCTCTTTCTGTCTCTCGGGCTGGTGGCCTTGATTTACGAAACTATCATCTCCACCAGCAGAAAAGTCCAATCATGATTTATGTCTGCCCTCTCTGTCTGTCTGTCTGTCTGTCTGTCTGTCTGTCTGTCTGTCTGTCTCTCTCTCTCTCTCTCTCTCTCTCTCTCTCTCTCTCTCTCTCTCTCTCTCAGTCGGGTTGGTGGCCTCGATTTACATAACTGTGATCTCCACCAGCTGAAAAATTAATATTTTTTTATGTCTGCGCCCCACCCCCCCCCCCCCCTCTCTCTCTCTCTCTCTCTCTGTCGGGTTGGTGGCCTCGATTTACCTAACTGTGATCTCCACAAACTGACCACAGAGAGAGAGAGAGAGAGAGAGATCTGTCACAGGGAAACAGGAAAGTGTGTCTGTGTGTGCCTGTGTTCGTGCGTGTGTGTTGTGTGTATGTGTGTGTGTGTCTGTCTTTTTTGTTTGTGTGTGTATCTTATCTGTCACGGGGGAAGCAGGAAAGCGGAGACTGGTCTGCGCAAGCCGTGTGGAGGTAACCCTTCAGGCGATCCCAGCTTCTGCGAGACGATGGAGCATAGACACTGATACCTCTGTTCTGGTGTCTTTGGATGGATGGAGCATAGACACTGATAACTCTGTTCTGGTGTCTTTGGATGGAGGAGCATAGACACTGATACCTCTGTTCTGGTGTCTTTGGATGGAGCATAGACACTGATACCTCTGTTCTGGTGTCTTTGGATGGAGCATAGACACTGATACCTCTGTTCTGGTGTCTTTGGATGGAGCATAGACACTGATACCTCTGTTCTGGTGTCTTTGGATGGAGCATAGACACTGATACCTCTGTTTTGGTGTCTTTGGATGGAGCATAGACACTGATACCTCTGTTTTGGTGTCTTTGGATGGAGCATAGACACTGATACCTCTGTTCTGGTGTCTTTGGATAGAGCGTCATGGTGTGTACCCTGTGGTCAGACTTCCAGCGTCAGGCATCTGCTGATTGGCTGCCGGGATTTTCCTCACCCCCTTCCTCTTTCGTCTTCTTCCTATTCTCCTTTTCGTGCTTCTTCTTCTTCTTCTTCTTCCTCTTCTTCTTCTTCTTCTTCTCCTCCTCCTCCTCCTCCTTCTTCTTCTTCTCCTCCTCCTCCTGCTCTTCTTCTTCTCCTCCTCCTCCTCTTCCTGCTCTTTCTACTTCTTCTTCTTCCTCTCCTCCTCCTCTCTTTCTTCTTCTTCTTCTTCTCCTCCTCCTGCTCTTCTTCTTCTCCTCCTCCTCCTGCTCCTCCTCCTCCTTTTTCTTCTTCTTCCTCTCCTCCTCTTCTCTTTTTTCTCCTTCTTCTTCTTCTCCTCCTCCTCCTTCCTCTTCTTCTTCTTCCTCTCCTCCTCCTCTCCTTCTTCTTCCTCTCCTCCTCCTCTCTTTCTTCTTCTTCTCCTCCTCCTGCTCCTTCTGCTCTTCTTCTCCTCCTTCTTCTTCTCCCTCTCCTCCTCCTCTCTTTCTTCTTCTCCTCTTCTTCTTCTATTTTTTCTTCTTCTTCTTCTCCTCCTCTTCTTCTTCTACTTCTTCTTCTTCTTCCTCTCCTCCTCCTCCTCTCTTTCTTCCTCTTCTTCTTCACACAGAAAGAGAGAGAGAGGAGGGGGAGAAATACAGAGGGAGGGAGTGATGGAGAGAAATGTATATCTGTGTGTGTGTGTGTGTGTGTGTGTGCGCGCGCGCGCGCGCGTGTGTGTGTGGGTACAGAGAAACTGACAGACAGACAGACAGACAGCGAACAAACTATGAAGGTGATTCATGAATCGATGGCGGTTGGTACATGTCAAGCGTCGTGCGCAGATGCTGTGGGATAGCAAATGCCTGCATACAAAGATCGATTCTTTTTCTTTGTGGTTTAACCAACAATAACAACTTAAAATATACTTTTTGTTAAAGCCTCAGAAGTAAGGAACATTGAAGGATTTCAACTTTGTCCAAAATTTCCATCTTGAAAAATAGGCTATATGAGGGCTTTGTTTACACACACACATCAAGTTATTCGAATTTCCGGTGATGTAATCGCCTCATTCCAGAATAATACGATCAACTAATCATGATCAATACAATGACTTGGATCTGATGAGATGCCAGGTCAAAAACTACGTCACTGTCTTTATACGTCAGAGTGACCATGATTTTCGTCACATGAATAGAGTAATTGAATGGACTCGGTGAATGAATGAATGAAAGTAATTATGAACGAACGAATAAATCATAGAATGAAGGAATGGATAATCATCGACTAAACTGATAAATGAATGAATGAAAACTAGGCTCATTGAAACGAAAAGCCGGCAAGAGAGTGCAATAACTGGAAATATTATGGAAATAAGCGTGTGTGTGTGTGAGAGAGAGAGAGAGAGAGGTCCCCGGCGGGCGTGGTGTC
Organism: Babylonia areolata; assembly: GCF_041734735.1. Taxonomy (NCBI): domain Eukaryota; kingdom Metazoa; phylum Mollusca; class Gastropoda; order Neogastropoda; family Buccinidae; genus Babylonia; species Babylonia areolata. Next base: position 3,268,386 of record NC_134889.1, read on the forward strand.
ACAGTGTAAGTGTGTGTTACAATCATTTCTCCAAATTTGCAACAGTCTGCTTTAAACGAATAACTGCTGTGTCCAGAGGAATGAAATGGATTTGGAAAATAAAAATATATATCATGTGAAAGCCACATGTGTGTGTGGGGAGGGGATGTGGGGGGAGGGTCACAGTGTGTATTAGTGGAGGGTGGGGGTGTTACAGTGTTAGTTTTAGTTACAATCATTACTCAAAATTGACAACAGTATGCTATAAACGATAACTCCTTTGTCCGGAGGGATGGTTTGGATTTGGACAATAAGATGAATGCCAAATATCAAAGCCATCACTGTGTGTGTGTGTGTGTGTGTGAGAGAGAGAGAGAGAGAGAGATAGTCTGAAAGTGTGGTTTGTTTGTGGAGTGTGTGTGTGTTTGACTCTGTGTGTGTCAGTGTGTGTGTGTGAGTGTGTGACACTGTGTGTGTGTGTGTGTCTGCCACATGGTATGTGTGTGTATGTCAGTGTGTGTGTGTGTGTGTGTGTGTGTCACATTTTGACTCTGTGTGTGTGTGTGTGTGTGTGTGTCACAGTGTGACTCTGTGTGTGTGTGTGTGTGTAACTCTGTGTGTGTGTGTGTGTTGTCACAGTGTGTGTGTGTGTGTGCAGGTGACAACAGATGTGAACATCAGAATGCATGTGTCACGATGTTTATCTCAGTCAGTGAGGAGTTCAGTGGCGGTTTCCCAGGTTGCCGTGTGTCAGTGCAAATTTATATAGTTTATCGTTTTGTCATCGAACAATTATCAGTCATCACCAAGTCAGATTTTTTTTTGTACATGTAAAGTGCTTTCGGTGAGGTCTATTTGAAAAGTAGTTTCAACTGTCTGTCAGTTGTTATTTCAGTAATGAAGTATAGCTTCTGGTGTCGGATCGTCCACAAGTAGTTTCCACTGTCTGTTATTATTTTTTAAAAAGCAGCTTCTGATGTAAGGTAATCGCAGTCATTTTGACTGTCTGTTAGTTTCAAATAGTAGCTTCTGATGTAACGAAATCGTCGTTTTTACTGTCTGTTAGTTTCAACTGATAGTAGCTTCTGATGTAACGAAATCGTCGTTTTTACTGTCTGTTAGTTTCAAATAGTAGCTTCTGAGTGTAACGAAATCGTCATTTTTACTGTCTGTTACTGAGTTTCAAATGGTAACTTCTGATGTAACGAGATCGTCATTTTTTACTGTTTGTTATTATTTCAAATAGTAGCTTCTGATCGGTGTGACGTCGTCATTTCTACTGTCTGTTGTTATTTCAAATAGCAGCTTCTGATGTGACGAGATCGTCATTTTTACTGTCTGTTATTACAAATAGTAGCTTCTGATGTAATGAGATCGTCATTTTTACTGTATGTTATTACACAAATAGTAGCTAATGATCACTTTGTTAGTTTCATATAGTTGCTTCTGATTTCACGTCGTCATTTCTGCTGTCTGTTAGTTTCAAATGGTAGTTTCTGATGTCATTGTCATTTTGACTGTTATTATTTCAAATAGTAGCTTCTGGTGTGATCGGCGTCATTCCCACTGTGTTATTATTTCAAATATTAGCGTCTGGTGTGAGTCGTCACTATTTGTACTGTCTAAGTCAGTGTTCAAGTTGTTATCTAAATCAGAGTATATAAAGCTTCTGATGTGATCGTCATTTCGACTGTGTTACTGACTCAGTGATTATTCAGTTCGTCAAAGAGTCGCTTCCGATGTGATTGTCATCAGTTTTGACTCATTATTTTATGTGTCAAATAGTATCTTCTGATGTGATCATCATTTTGACTGTCTGATAGTATTTCACTCAAATAGAAACTCTTTGATGTGATCGTCATTTTGACAGTCTTATGACATTATTTTACTCAAATAGAAGCTTCTGATATGGTCAGTCGTCATTTCGACTGTCTGATATTTCAAATGGTAGCATCTGGTGTGATCGTCTTTTCTGCTGTGCTATAATTTCACTCAGTGAAACAGCAGCTTCTGATGAGATCGTCATTTCCACTGACTGCCGCCGGGATCTGTGACAAAGAAAATGGGAGCGAATTATACACGGGTTGCAAACGAACACATGTCCATGCATTGTTCGTGTGAGGGGAAAGGTGCCTGGCATAATTTGTTGGGGGGGAGAAAGAGAGAGGGTGGGGAGAGATTTTTTTTTAAACATAATTTTGTATCACTCAGTCGAGAATCATCACGATGCTCACTCCTCCACCTCTCACCTCCCCCGCCCCCGCCTCTCCTTTCTCCCCATGCTGCCTTCCCCCCTCCATCGAAACACACTAAAAATAGCTGGTGACGTTTGTCCAAACCAAGAAGGGAGCATGGTGCTGGCAGAACAATGGCGAGGGTGCACGTGTCCGCGCATGCATGCAGCTGGCGGTGCCAACATGTCATGTCCTCTTCGCTGACCAGCCAGCCTCGCTAACTGACCACCCCCGGAAAAAAACACACACACACACAACCGTCCGTCCGGACAGCCAGTGCATGCTTGCTCTGTTTACCACCAACCCCATTTTGACCTACTTCCAGGCATAGCGCGCATGCGCAACGGCCCTCGTCAGCTCCTCTCGGCGCAACGAGGACGAGCAGTGAAAGGAACAGCTGAACTTGCCTGGTAAATACAACACAAAAAAACACCCTGCCACGACCACCAACGGCACGAGTGCGTCGTTCCTTCCTGCCTCCCCCTGCTTCAGGCAGCCGTGACTGCGGTGTTGATGGCTTCCACTCGGCGTGCTGTGTGACAATTCCTCAGGAATGATTCAAGTGTGCGAAAACGTCGATTTGTCGCGTGCACCCCTGCCGTCGTCAGAATCGACCGCTACTCTTGCTTCTTCTTCGATCGACTCGACCAGTGGTGGTTGTAGTAGTAGTGTCTCCATCACCTCCACCACCACCAGCACCAGCTCGGTCCCCAGTTTCAGCTATGAAGCCAGCTCGTTGTCCGTCAGAAGTGTACACAGCTCCAGTCCGCAGTCCTCTTTCCAGGCACCCAGTTTTGACGGTAAAAAGAAAAAAAAAAAAAGATCGATGGCATGTTTCGCCATGCCTTGTCCTTTTTGAGGTCAACGGAGGTGTGTTGTGGGTGTGCGCGCGCGCGTGTGTGTGTGTCTGTGTGTGTGCTCATTATTATGTCATGTTAGCTGGTCAGTTCGGCATGGCCTCGATCCGTTGCTGTTCGCGTTTTTGTTGGGAGTGGGGGGGGGTATCACAAGACGGTCGAGAGAGGTCACTCCACGTGCAGAATGCACTCGTTAGAGCTCCCATCATCTGCAGTTGCTTAACCGTTTGTGGAAAAAAAAAATGGAGAGAAGAAAAAAAATGTTTCTTTTTGGAGGTTTTTAAGTGCACCTTGACCAGAGAACAATGGATGCTCTCCCCTTTTCATTATCCAGCATTTGATCGCCGTCACTATGAAACGGCTTTGAAATGAAAACCATCATCTCATGAAATATGCATCTTTGCCAGCAAAGAAGATTAGATGTCACAATAAGCAGTGTTTGCAGTGTCAGTAATTGTCATGCATACACTTGTTATGGTGATATATCACATGAAATGGTTTTAAGTTGTATGTGTTGTGTTTGCACTTGCAGCATGCATTTATTGGTTTCTTGCATGTTTGCATAGATTACAAACACATAGTATGCAGCTCACACACACAATGACACATGTATACACATTTGTACTGTGTGTGCAGTAATTGTGATTCCATTTACTCCAGAATGCAGAATTTATATGAAATATCATCACCCAGGAATTTGATACCCTGGCTTTTGTGTCAGCTGTGGTATTTCATACAATGACACTGATCAGAATTGCGCTTGATTGCACCTTAAGCATATTTTTTAGTTAAAAAACAAACTAACAAACCCACGTGATATTTGATACTATGCAACCACTATCCAAGAAGATTGTTGGGTGGAGACCAGAATGGTAATTGTACTTATCCTGTAGTTATATTTGTCTGAAATGTTCACCTTTGATTCCAGTGCACCCTCCGTATACCTGCTTTCCCCCAACTCGCCACTAAACCCCCCTTCCTCTCCTCTCCTGCCTTTAACCCTTTCACCGCCAGTCAGTTTCGAGTGCAAATTAACCATGTGCAGGAACCACAGAAAAGATGGTGTCTAAGAATAGCTGGGGATTTCCCTGTGATGGCCAATCCTACCACTGGAAATTAAGAGCATTAGGTTAATGCACAAAAGGCCCATCAACTGGTTGCAGTTCAGTGACATGGGTGCTTTACCTAGCTGGTGCCGAAATGCGACCATACTAGGCTCTTCTGTCCAAGCACCAAGCAATGCAGCTGGCTCCAGTATGTCACTACGTGTGTGACAGGACATTCCTTCTCCTCCTCCTCCTCCTCCTCCTCCTCCACAAGCATGCACACTTGCATGAAACTAGGAAGAAATAAATGTGGATTCAGAGAATAGATTATTTGGAATGGAGTGGTCAGTAATAAATACATAGACCATAGAAAGAAATGTATATAGGTTTGTTCTTGAGGAGGATGTGATTATAGATGAAGAGACAAAAACTGACATGTACCAGCCACTGTGGCAAAGTGGTTAGCGTCGCGGACTGACAGCTGGGAGGACACGGGTTCGATTCCCAGCGGAGGTGGGTTTTCGGCCCAAGGCCAGCTGCTACCCAGAGTTGAGTGTGCTATGGGCTTAAATGGGTAGACTGGGACCATATAGTCGAGTATCATCCACTTCACGGATGCATCTTTGGGTGTGTTGCTCTACCTGTCCAGCACTGCAACTTAGTGCAAGTGTCCATATCTCTCGGGCCTGGTTGACGCCAGGATATCATTATGGAAGGAAGCATAGAGTACAGCCTTGTCATGTAGTTCCAGACCAAAATGGACCTCCATAGCAACATTGTCATCATCATCGTCATCTTCCTTCTCCTTCATCAATATAAACAAAACAGTTCCAAAGTCTGTGGCCTTTCATGCCCAGCTCTCATGGTGACCTCAGTTTCAATACCCCTCCACTTCCGTGCTTGGGGTGAGTCCTGTCAATGTCTTCAGTGTCGGCAGATTCATGGAGGGCTGTTGTTTGAGGGACGTGGTGGCGGAATCCACTCTGGGGGAGACACTCACTCAGTCTGGCTCTGCGACTAAGCCATTATTGTCGTTAGTAGGGGGCTAAGTAGGTGATGTCGTAAGTACGTTAAATCAGAACAGGCACCACTGAACATCACCGAAGTGACTCAGCAGCAGTTCAGAGTCTCCTCTGGTGTGTGGCCTCCTGGCGACCTAACATCAATGGTTCCCAGCGGGCTGCCGACACTGGGAGTGTGACAGACGAACGCGGGTGTGGCTGGGAATGAGCAGGGTGGGAGTAATGCCATTGAAGCGGTGCAGATGACAGGGCAGAAAAAAACAACACCAAAAACCTGACATATAATGATATTTTGCTATGACTTTTGGAATCTTGATTTGTACAATTTTTATAATGTACAAATCATGATTCCAAAAGTTTGTACTCTTCCTTATCTTGGTTTGTTGGCTGCGTGTGACTCCTACATCTCACACAAGTGGCCTTTAACATGCATGAG
>NC_134889.1:3278959-3328959 GCF_041734735.1 Babylonia areolata
GTGTGTGTGCGGCCAGTGTGTGTGTGTATGTGTGTGTGTGTGTGTGTCTAATGTATGTGCCTCTGTGTGTGTGGCCAGTGTGTGCCTGTGTGTGTGTGTGGCCAATATGTGTGTTAGCCTGGGTGTGTGTGTGTGGGTGTATGTGGGTGGGAGGGGTAGTGTAGTGGGGTGGGGATGGTAACCCAATCCCAAGACACAGTGCTTTAGGCGAAGAGAGGTGTGTGTGTGTGCTGTGTCTGACCAGAATATTTATAAATCCTCAACCTGATCACAGTAATATATTAACACATAGGATTCACTAAAAGTTAAGGACCATGTTGGAACTTGCGCACTTTTCTTTTGGGGGTGGGAGGGGCTTTGTAAAATGATGCAGAGTTTTCGGCAAACTGTGTCCAGTCAATATGATAAGCACTGCTCTTAACTCAGGTGTTTTTTTGTGTGTTTTTTTTTAGGGAAAATCCATGGGTATTGTTTCTAAACTACTGAATAACTTTGATTTTGGGGTGAAACTCACACACACACACACACACACACACACACACACACACACACACACACACACACACACATATGAATGCACACACAAATGCACACATACACACACACACACACACATATGAATGCACGCACAAATGCACACACACACACACACACACACACACACACACACACACACACACACACACACACACACACACACACACACACACACACACACACACACACATGAATGCACTCACAAATGCGCATACACAGAAACACCCACATATGCACATGCTTTACTTTTTGTGTTAATGTGGATATGATGTATTCTGTGTGTTTTGACACATTGGTGTACAATTATGATAACATAGTTATAATATAGATGTGTGTATGATGTCTGATAAACACCTGTTTTAGATGAGCTAGCGTATCACATAAATTATGCGTGTATCTGTTCTGCACAGTGTGTTTAGAAGCATTGGTGCACGATATGCCTGCGTGTGTGGCGTGCTGTCCATATTGTGCTGTGAACATAATCTGTGTTTAGATGCGTCATCACATCAGTGTATAATTTGACAGTGCGTCTGTGACGTGTGTACTCCGCACTGTGTGCTCGGTTTTCTATTTGAAGGAGGAAGGTGGCAGAATGGTTAAGACGCTCATCTGCCAATACAGAGAGTCTGTGAGGGTCTGGGTTCGAATCCTGCTCTACCCCTTTCTCCCAAGTTTGACTGGAAAATCAAACTGAGCATTTAGTCATTCGGATGAGATGATAAACTGAGGTCCCATACGCTGCATTTCACTTGGCGCACTGAAGAATAACCCATGGCAAAGAGAGTGTTGTCCTCTGGCAAAATTCTGTAGAAGAAATCCACTCTGATAAGAGAGCAAATATATAACTATAAGCATGCAGTCAAGGCCTGAAGAAGCACCTTGGGTTATGCTGCTGGTCAGGCATCTTCTTAGTAGATGTGGTGTAGCGTATGGATGGATTTGTCCCAATACAGTGACGCCTGCTCGAGAAACTGAAACTGAAACTTGTGTTGAAGAAGTGTCCCAAAGCATCCAGCTGTGAATGGGTGTAAGGTATGTCCAACACATAGATCTGTGTCCCAAAGCATCCAGCTGTAAATGGGTGGAAGGTATGTCCAACACATCCATATCCCAAAGCATCCAGCTGTAAAAGGGTGTAAGGTATGTCAAACACATAGATCTGTGTCCCAAAGCATCCAGCTGTGAAAGGGTGTAAGGTATGTCCAACACATCCATGTCCCAAAGCATCCAGCTGTAAATGGGTGTAAGGTATGTCCAACACATCCATGTCCCAAAGCATCCAGCTGTAAATGGGTGTAAGGTATGTCCAACACATCCATGTCCCAAAGCATCCAGCTGTAAATGGGTGTAAGGTATGTCCAACACATAGATCTGTGTCCCAAGGCATCCAGCTGTGAATGGGTGTAAGGTATGTCCAACACATCCATGTCCCAAAGCATCCAGCTGTGAATGGGTGTAAGGTATGCCAAACACATCCATGTCCCAAAGCATCCAGCTGTGAAAGGGTGTAAGGTATGTCCAACACATCCATGTTCCAAAGCATCCAGCTGTGAATGGGTGTAAGGTATGTCCAACACATCCATGTCCCAAAGCATCCAGCTGTGAATGGGTGTAAGGTATGTCAAACACATCCATGTCCCAAAGCATCCAGCTGTAAATGAGTGTAAGGTATGTCCAACACATCCATGTCCCAAAGCATCCAGCTGTGAATGGGTGTAAGGTATGTCCAACACATAGATCTGTGTCCCAAAGCATCCAGCTGTAAATGGGTGGAAGGTATGTCCAACACATCCATATCCCAAAGCATCCAGCTGTAAATGGGTGTAAGGTATGTCCAACACATCCATGTCCCAAAGCATCCAGCTGTGAATGAGTGTACTAAGGTATGTCAAACACATCCATGTCCCAAAGCATCCAGTTGTGAATGAGTGTAAGGTATGTCCAACACATCCATGTCCCAAAGCATCCAGCTGTAAATGGGTGTAAGGTATGTCCAACACATCCATGTCCCAAAGCATCCAGCTGTGAATGGGTGTAAGGTATGTCCAACACATCCATGTCCCAAAGCATCCAGCTGTAAATGGGTGTAAGGTATGTCCAACACATCCATGTCCCAAGGCTTCAGGGTAGTGGTCTTTGATTTTCATCTTTCCACTGAGTCTGCTTGAGTCATCACTCTGTGTGTGTGTGTGTGTGGTGTGTGTGTGTGTCATCACTCTGTGTGTGTGTGTGTGTGTGTGTGTGTGTGTGTGTGTGTGTGTGTGTATCATCACTCTGTGTGTGTGTGTCATCACTCTGTGTGTGTGTGTGTGTATCATCACTCTGTGTGTGTGTGTGTGTGTGTGTGTGTATCATCACTGTGTGTGTGTGTGTCATCACTCTGTGTGTGTGTGTGTGTGTGTATCATCACTCTGTGTGTGTGTGTGTGTGTCATCACTCTGTGTGTGTGTGTGTGTGTGTGTGTGTGTGTGCACTTGCATGTGCATTGGTGGGTGTGATTACTTCAGTGTATACCACTGTCATGTGTTTATGTGTATATATATATATATATATATATAATACATGTATGAGTATGCGTGCATGTGCTTGTGTGTCTCATTTGTGGAATGTGAGCCAGTGTGTGTGGTGCAATCAGTGGTGTTGTGTAAACTAGGAGGTAGATAGCATTTGAGATACCTGCATTACAAATACCTGTAATTACTACAAACACGCTGAAGAAGGTCCTCACAATCTCTGACATAAACCCCAACCCCCCAAGCCTCCCATCCCACCCCCAGTAAAGTACCCAACCTGCTGACCGGAGTGCCTGGTCCCACACCATCCACTAAGCTGTCAGCACCTTTGTAGCCAGCCTCATGCATGCTAGTCCTGAGGAGAAGAGGACAAGGCAGAAAAACTGGGCACAAACACAACCCACCACACACCTGACATCCTCCTGCAGCCGTTGCAGAAAGAATATCCCCAGTCTCCCAAGTCGGGATCATCAGCTATCCGCATGCTTATGCTGGAATAGGACTAGGCTAATATGACCTCCAAATACTTCTTTGATACAGAAGTTATTGCCAACATTATTACAGTTATTATCATTATATGGCTCAGCGCTTGGTTTATATCAGATATGGACATTAGCTTACAGTTTGACCAACAGCGTAGTGAGAGCTGCATGATCTTCAGTGCGGTGGGAAGTCATTTACATCTGGGTCTTTTGTGAAGGACAGTGACTCTCAGACTAGGAGGCAGGATTGCTCTGGCTGTTAGTGCTGCAGCCTTGGGGGTGAGTTTGCCTTTGGGGACCATCCCAACAGTCGAAACATGGACTGTGCTAAAACCCTTTTGGCCGAGAGAGTGGGGATGTAACTTGGGGCAAGACACTCTAAACTACAACCAAAATTTTGCCCAGATATGTGGGACAGCTGTTTCTGCCTGTGCTGTTGTGACGTTAATGTTGGAACAAGACTGAATGTCATTCAGCGATAGCGTTGGCCTTAGTGGTAACACGTCCGCCTAGGAAGCGAGAGAATCTGAGCACACTGGCTCGAATCCCACAATTGCCAGTATTTTCTCCCCTCCACTAGACCTTGAGTGGTGGTCTGGATGCTAGTCATTCACATGAGACAATAAACCGGGGTCCTGTGGTCACACAGCTATAATGTGGTGTGTGACGGTGTTGTTAGGACATGACTGACGGTCACACAGCTATAATGTGGTGTGTGACGGTGTTGTTAGGACATGACTGACGGTCACACAGCTATAATGTGGTGTGTGGCGGTGGTGTTAGGACATGACTGACGGTCACACAGCTATAATGTGGTGTGTGGCGGTGGTGTTAGGACATGACTGACGGTCACACAGCTATAATGTGGTGTGTGGCGGTGGTGTTAGGACATGACTGACGGTCACACAGCTATAATGTGGTGTGTGGCGGTGTTGTTAGGACATGACTGACGGTCACACAGCTATAATGTGGTGTGTGGCGGTGTTGTTAGGACATGACTGACGGTCACACAGCTGTAATGTGGTGTGTGACGGTGTTGTTAGGACATGACTGACGGTCACACAGCTATAATGTGGTGTGTGGCGGTGTTGTTAGGACATGACTGACGGTCACACAGCTATAATGTGGTGTGTGGCGGTGTTGTTAGGACATGACTGACGGTCACACAGCTGTAATGTGGTGTGTGGCGGTGTTGTTAGGACATGACTGACGGTCACACAGCTGTAATGTGGTGTGTGGCAGTGTTGTTAGGACATGACTGACGGTCACACAGTTATAATGTGGTGTGTGGCGGTGTTGTTAGGACATGACTGACGGTTACACAGCTATAATGTGGTGTGTGGCGGTGTTGTTAGGACATGACTGATGATCACACAGCTATAATGTGGTGTGTGGCGGTGTTGTTAGGACATGACTGACAGTCACACAGCATCAGCATAAAGTGGTGTGTGATGTGTTGTTAGGACATGACTGACGGTCACACAGCATCAGCATAAAGTGGTGTGTGATGTGTTGTTAGGACATGACTGACGGTCACACAGCATCAGCATAAAGTGGTGTGTGATGTGTTGTTAGGACATGACTGACGGTCACACAGCATGAGCATAAAGTGGTGTGTGATGTGTTGTTAGGACATGACTGACGGTCACACAACATCAGCATAAAGTGGTGTGTGGCGGTGTTGTTAGGACATGACTGACGGTCACACAGCATTAGCATAAAGTGGTGTGTGGCGGTGTTGTTAGGACATGACTGACGGTCACACAGCATCAGCATAAAGTGGTGTGTGATGTGTTGTAAGGACATGACTGACGGTCACACAGCATCAGCATAAAGTGGTGTGTGATGTGTTGTAAGGACATGACTGTCGGTCACACAGCATCAGCATAAAGTGGTGTGTGACATGTTGCAGGCGGCAGCAGCAGTGTGGAGGGACAGATCCCCACGGACGTGAAGGGAGGCTTCGATAAGGACCTGTGCCCTGTGTGTGGGGACAATGTGTCCGGCTACCACTATGGCCTCCTCACCTGTGAGAGCTGTAAAGGTAAACCACTACACCATGCCACACCACACTGCACAACACCACTTAATCCCAATGGCTTTGGCCACTTAGGACAGAGTTTGAGGTTTTGTAGTCCTTCATACCCAGTAGGGATGACATGGTATTAGATCTTGGATCTTACGTTTAAAATGCAGCCTTGTGTTTTGGGGTGGGGTTTTTTCATACTTTTTTTTTTTTTTTTTTCTTATTCATTCAGACAAAGGTTTACAGGTTGAAATGTAATTTGTACACTGGTTAATCACTACATTACATCGCTCTGAATGTTAATCATTGCACATCACAATAATATTGGCAGAACAGTTACTTTTATTTACACATTCTGACATTGACTATATGTGATATTATAGTGCTAAAGTCTACATCAATATAAAGACGGAACAATGAATATTCATTCACACACTGATTCTATCATGTTATACTCTTTAGTCTTGTACTAAGCATACACAAACGAGAAGAAGACAACATACAAGAAGTACTAAGCATGCACATGGTGCCCATTTCTACACAGATTTGTTGTATCTCCAGCCGTGTGCTTTGCCTGTGTGCAGGTTTCTTCAAACGTACGGTGCAGAACAAGAAGATATACTCCTGTGTAGACAACCGGGAGTGTCAGATCGACAAGAGTCAGCGAAAGCGATGTCCATACTGCAGGTTTCAGAAATGTCTCAGCGTGGGCATGAAGTTGGAGGGTGAGTGTTGTGATTATAGTTGTACTGCAGTGAGAATTGATTAACTCTTTTTTTTTTCTTTTCTTTTTTTTCTTCTTAATTCCCCATCATTCACCCATCCATTCCACAAATCTTACATTCATTCATCAACATCTTTCTGCTGTGGTCATTATACAGGGTTACCTGCAAATGGACAGGAAAAGAGAAATGAAAAGTGTCGTGGAAACATGCAACAATATTGGCAATGACATGATGTTGTAAAATGCATAGAGCTTCAAGAATATGCACTGTAGTGAAACATCTTAATAAATACATAAACAAATAAGTAAATAAATAAACATTTCTTGAGACAATACGGATAAATTATGTGACGGATGTCTTCACATTCTTTTTAAAGAAATGCTATATCAATGTATTACTGATTTTTTTTTTTTTTTTTTTTAGCCTCTATTCATTTTTTAAACTATGCAGCTCTTTTTTTTTCCAACAAAGTGAGTCGTATTTATAGATTCTGAACAAGCAAGGCAATATAAGGTTTAACAAAACAAAAATCTAGGTCGTAAAAATCATAGTCTGCGAAACGAAGAAGACATGGAGGTGGGCACATCATTTGACAACTTGCACAGCTCAACGTGAGCACGTGAAAACAGAGAGTTACGGCCCTGATGAGACACACAACCCTGACACGAATACCTTGACCTTCACAAAGAGACATGTGTGAACTCACATAAAATTGTGGTCATTTTGCATGTGACGCGCCTTACTTGAAGACGCACAATTGATTAACTCTTACATCATCGGCTATGTTCCAGCTGCTAACAACTGCTAGCCGGCTAAGTCAGCTGCACAGTACAGCTGAAAACCGGCTGTGCAGCAGAGCAGCCATGTGGCGTGAACTCTTCACCACTGTCATTGTCACTGTCACTGTTTGCAACAAAATCCTTTTCCGCCAACAGACTTGCAGTTAGACTTCCAGCTGGTTACAATCAGGACTTGTTGAAGAACTCGCCATCGTTCAAACTAAGTTGTAAAAAATCCACTGAAAATGGCTCCAAACCGCACACAAGAGTTGGTTCAACAATGAGGAGGATGTTTGCGGTACATGTGGCAGGAAGTAGTGGCTAAGTTTGGTGTGATTTATTGAAGAGCAGTTAACTCTAATGCTCATGTTGCTGACCGGTGCCAGCAGCGTTCTCTATACAAGTTACCATGCGGTGACTGTGTTGTTCTTGGTGCAAGTCGCCGAGTCACGACTAAAGCATCCAAAGGGTCAGCTAAGTCTTTTGTGAAGGACTATAACTCTCAAACTAGGAGGCTAGATTGCACTGCCTCTTAGTGCTGCAGCCTTGGGGGCTAGTTGGCCTTTGGGAACCATCACAACACCCACTGTCCTAAAACCCTCTTGGCCATGAGTGGGGATGTAACTTGGACAAGACACTCTCCACTATAATCAAATTCTAGCCCAGATAGTTGGGACAGCAGTCGCCTCTTCTTGTTGAATATATGTGTGTGGTATGCAATTGTGTGCATGTGCCTGCAAGCTGAATATTATTATTGTGTGTGAGTGTGCAAGTACGTATGTGCACATGTGTGTATACACTTGTGTGTGTATACATGTGTGTGTGTGTGTGTGTGTGGTATGTACATGTGTTGACCAGGTGCGTAACATGTGGCATGATATCTTTGTTCTCCCTCCGTCATTAGTGTGCACTGTTGACGTGAACAAACCACCATTAAAAACCCAGCACGCACACACTCACACACACTCACACACACACACACACACACACACACACACACACACAGAGTCACACAGCAACGTGCCGTAACATGAACTGTGTTTTGTTTGTCACAGAGGGCAGTGCAGTGACACTGCATATCATTAGTATCGTTGGCATTTGAGATCTCTTGAGTCTGTCTGTCTGACTCTCTCTCTTTCTCTCCCTTTCTTTCTTTCTCCTCTCTTCTCTTCTCTTCTCTCGCTCTCTCTCATTTATCAGTGGTTTGTTGAATATATTTTAGCTCCAAAGGGTTTAACAGAGTTTGGAAGTTATAAATTATACAACTGTACTGCAAATAGGAATGCTTGTTTTTAGGCTGTGGTGAAGTGAGTCATAAACATTAATTGTAAGATATACAGCTGTGCTGCAATTGGCAGTGCTTATTTCAAAGCCAGGAAAAAGGAGTTGCAAATCAGGCAGTTATTGAAAAAAGCTAACGAACAGGAATGTTTTGTTTTCAGAGGGTCATTTGAAATGCCTTGTCAGTGAATGAAAATAATACCAGCCTGACTTGTTCATTTTTTCTTTTTTTATATATTTTTAAGCATCCACCCTCTCCCACTGTGCACCCTCTCTCTCCCTCTCTCTCTCTCTACTCCAAGGCAAGCTATCTTTCTTTTACACACCTACACACACACACACACACACACACACACACACACACACACCTACACACATACACACACCTACACACACACACACACCTACACACACACACTCACACACACACCTACACACACACACACACACACACACACACACCACCACCACCCCCACCACCCCACACCCGCACACACACACACACACGCGCGTGCACACACACACACACACACACACACACAGACTGATGACCAGTGTGATGATGCTGTGTGGCCCAGCGGTGCGCGAGGACCGGATGCGTGGCGGGAGGAACAAGTTCGGACCCATGTACAAGCGGGCGCGCGCCCTCAAGCAGCAACAGCTTCAGGCCCAGCACCACCCCTTGGGCGTTGGGGGGGGAGGAGGGAGGATGGGGGGGATGGACTCGGCGTGCATGGAGCAGCCCGCCTCCCCCGTTGACGTCAAACCCGACCCAAGCCTCCTGCAGGCCAGCCTGGGGCTGGGATTCACTTCTCCGACGACGGCGGCATTCCCCCTCCTGTCCCCAGGTGGCGCCACCACCACAAACAGTGGTAGCGCTAGCGGTACTGTGGACATGGCTTCCCTGGCTGCCATGACGGCGGCGTTCCCCCTCCTGTCCCCAGGTGGCGCCACCACCACGGGCAGCGGCAGTGGTGCTGTGGACATGGCTTCCCTGGCTGCCATGACGGCGGCGGAGGTGGTGAACAGTTGTGAGGGAGGGGGAGGGGGGCTGAGGGAAGGCGCGGCCCCCCCTCCTCCTCCTCCTCCCCCGGTCAGTGTCAGCGGCGGCGGGGGGATTCAGTTCGGCGCTCACCACCACCACCCCCACCACCAGCAACACCATCATCATCATCATCATCGTGGTCACCAGACCCCGGCGGCGTTGTCAGGTCAGGTGGTTCTTCCGGAGGCTGCGGCCCTGTCCCCTCAGGACGGTAACGGTAATGGCGTGGGGGAGGAGGCCCCCCCAGGCCCCCTCACCTCCCCCCACCACCACCCCCACCCCCACGCCTCCCACCAGCCCCTCCCTCACCACCATCACCACCACCACCACCACCACCAGCAGCCATCCATGTTAGCTGACATCCAGCTCCAGCATCTGGGCGGCGGCAGTGGCAACAACAACAGCGTTAACAACAACAGCAACAGCAACAACAGCAGTGCAGGCAGAAACAGCAGTAGTAGTAGTGGCCACCAACAGCAACAGCAGCACCCCCACCTCCCCTCCTCACCCCCCCACTCCCAGCCTCCCCACTCTCCCCCTCCTTCCCAGCTCATGGACATTGCTTTCTCCCTCGTCTCGGCTGACGCCTCCCCCTCTCCCTCCCCCTCCCTTTCCTCCTCCGCCGCCGCCGCTGCCTCGGAGTTCCCCCCACCGTCCCTGCCCCACCCCCTCCCTCCGCCTGGCCACCACCAAGACGATGGCGGAGCAAGGGAGAGCATCAGCATGGACTGTGCACCACCCTCCACCGCCACCCTCACCCTCACCCCCACCACCACCAACACTTCCGTCGCTCAGCAGGGGTTTGTGGGAATCCCGGCAGAGGTGTGTGGAGGGGGTGTGGGAGGGGGAGGGGGCGGGGATCAGCCGACGTTGCCTCCCTTGCTGTGCGAGCTGAAGGCGAACCTGCTGGAGGAGGGTGAGATGCAGGGCAAGATGCTGTCCTTCCTGGGCGACACCCTGCGGCAGATGAGCCACATGGGGCACCTGGAGCAGGTGATGCACATGGTCTGCTCCATGGTGGACCAGCTGCTCTTCCTCATGGTGGAGTGGGCCCGCGACTCCCCCTTCTTCAAGGAGATCCAGGTGAGAGGGAGGGAGGGATTTATAGGTATGTGTGTGGGTTTGTTGGGGGTGGCGGTGGTGACTGTGCCTTCTTCAGGGTGATTCAGGTGATGGCTGACGGATGTGTGTTGACAGGTGGGTATAAAACAAAGGCTGTGTGTTGACAGGTGTGTATAAAACAAAGGCTGTGTGTTGACAGGTGTGTATAAAACAAACGCTGTGTGTTGACAGGTGTGTATAAAACAAAGGCTGTGTGTTGACATGTGCGTATGAAACAAAGGCTGTGTGTTGACAGGTATGTGTAAAACAAAGACTATTTGTTGACAGGTGTGTATAAAACAAAGGCTGTGTTGACAGGTGCGTATAGACAAAGGGTGCGTATAGAACAAAGGCTGTGTTGACAGGTGCGTATAGAACCAAGGCCTGAGTTGACAGGGTGCTTATAGAACAAAGGCTTCTGTGACTGTTGACAGTGCCTTTGTATAAAGTGCGTATAGAACAAAGGCTGTGTGTTGACAGGTGTGTATAAAACAGAGCCTGTGTTTTGACAGGTGCTTATAAAACAGAGGTTGTGTGTTGACAGGTGTGTATAAAACAATGACTGCATGTCGACAGGTGTGTATAAAACAAAGGCTGTGTGTTGACAGGTGTGTATAAAACAAAGGCTGCATGTTGACAGGTGTGTATAAAACAAAGGCTGCGTGTTGACAGGTGTATATAAAACAAAGGCTGTGTGTTGACAGGTGTGTATAAAACAAAGGCTGCATGTTGACAGGTGTGTATAAAACAATGGCTGCATGTCGACAGGTGTGTATATAACAAAGGCTGTGTGTTGACAGGTGTGTATAAATGTAAGGCTGTGTGTTGGCAGGTGGAGGACCAGATGAAGTTGCTCCAACACAGCTGGAGCGAGATCCTGATCCTGGACTTCGTCTACCGCCAGGTACACGGCTACTGGGGCACGGAGCTCGTCATGGTAACACTTTTTTTTTTCTCTCTATTGCGCAGTCTGTGATGTCACACGTTTTTGACTAACAGAGAAAAAACAAATTGAGTCTATGTTTTAACCTAGCTTTTGGTCGTCCATGTGTGTGTGTGTGTGGATGGTAAATTTTACAAATTCATGTTCTCTGGAAATACTTTGTCTGCCAGTGCCAAAATTGGATTAAACATAGTAAGAAAAAAAATCTTCAGTGATACCAATAATAGGTCTCCTGAAATAAGCCATATTTCTGGATCATTAATGGTTTATTTCATTGAGACTCGATCCAGAATTCAAAAAGCACTATATTACTGCTTCCCTTGTTTGGTTAGAAGAGGGCATGACACTGTTTTTATTGTTCGTAATTAATAGAAAGGAATACCAGTTCTGGACAGAACACATACAGTGACATTAACTACATCATTAACGTGTTTACTGCATGCGAATATTTTAAAGTAGATACTCAGTTAACTGGAATGAACATAAAGAGAAACTGAATTAACCGTGTCATATGTTTGTTTTTTGGGGGTTTTTTTTACCCAAAGCTTTATGACAACAAATACAGAACACATTTTAAAAGATTGATGTGGGTTTTTTTTTTAAAGTGTGTATCACAAGTGTCTTGAAGGCCTTGCCTCTCTTATTATCTCTGTTTCACAGTCTGTGATGTCATTCTTTTGTTCCACAGTCTGTGATGTCACACTTTTCTCTCTGTTCCACAGTCTGTGATGTCACACTTTTCTCTCTGTTCCACAATCTGTGATGTCATACTTTTCTCTCTGTTCTGCAGTCTGTTATGTCATACTTTTCTCTCTGTTCCACAATCTGTGATGTCACACTTTTCTCTCTGTTCCACAGTCTGTGATGTCACACTTTTTTCTCTGTTCCACAGTCTGTGATGTCACACTTTTCTCTCTGTTCCACAATCTGTGATGTCACACTTTTCTCTCTGTTCCACAGTCTGTGATGTCACACTTTTCTCTCTGTTCCACAGTCTGTGATGTCACACTTTTCTCTCTGTTCCACAATCTGTGATGTCATACTTTTCTCTCTGTTCCACAATCTGTGATGTCATACTTTGCTCTCTGTTCCAGTCTGTGATGTCACAATTTTTTCTCTGTTCCAGTTTGTGATGTCACATTTTCCTCTCTGTTCCACAGTCTGTGATGTCTCACTTTTCTCTCTGTTCTGCAGTCTGTTATGTCATACTTTTTTCTCTGTTCCACAGTCTGTGATGTCATACTTTTCAAAAGTCCATCACTGTTGCCAACACACACACACACGCACATGCACACACACACACACACACACATCAGTTATTAGTATCAAGTGTGTTCACTTCACTTTCAGCCGAACGGTTCCCGCTTTAACCTGGACACACTGGATAAACTGGGACTGGGCGACGTTAGGGTACGACTGTTTGAGCTGATCAAGAAATGCACAGAACTCAAAGTGGACAACAGCGAGTACATGTGCCTTAAGTTCCTCATCCTTCTCAACCCAGGTCAGTCCATTTCCCACAATGGTAAATATTGTGTGTTGGGAGTTGTTTAAGTGTGGTTGGTTGGTTTTGGTTTGATTTTTCTTTGAAGGTGTGTCGCGGGAGAGTCGGTTTGGTGTTGGACGTCTTTTGTGTTGGAAATCATTTAAGCCTGCTCTGAAACATCATTTCCAACAACATTGATTTTTTTTTTCTCTTTTTTTTTCTGATCCTAGTCTTGGTGTGATGCATCTTTTGTTGTGGGAAGGCAGCTTGCCGTGTGTGTAGCAGGGGTGCTAGCAAGTGTTCGTGCATTAGAGTGTATGTACGTGCCTGAGTGCATGTTGCAGGGATGGGTTTTCTGGAGGGCGTCATGGGTGGGTGGGTGGTTTCCAGTGTTCAGTTGCGTGTGTTAATTGGTGCGTGCTTCTGTGTGGGGGGGGGTGGACAGGGGTATTGATGTGGGAGTGGGGAACGAAATGTAAAGCGCTTTGAGCCATATAATGGAGTGATGGCCTTGAGGTAACGTGTCCGCCTAGGAAGCAAGAGAATCTCAGCACACTGATTCAAATCACACCTACACTCGCCAGTATTTTCTCCCCTCCACTAGACCTTGAGTGGTGGTCTGGACGCTAGTCATTCGGATGAGACGATAAATCGAGGTCCCATTTGCAGCATGCATTTAGAGCATGTAAAAGAACCCATGGCAACAAAAGGGTTGTCCCTGGCAAAATTCTGTAGAAAAATCCACTTCACAGGAAAAGAAAGAAAACTGGAGGCAGAAAAAAATGCACACAAAAAAAAGGGTGGTGCTGTCAGTGTAGCGATGCACTCTCCC
Source organism: Babylonia areolata (assembly GCF_041734735.1). Classification (NCBI taxonomy): domain Eukaryota; kingdom Metazoa; phylum Mollusca; class Gastropoda; order Neogastropoda; family Buccinidae; genus Babylonia; species Babylonia areolata. The sequence continues at coordinate 3,292,710 of NC_134889.1, forward strand.
TGATAAAAGCAGCCCAAATTTCACATGGAGAAATCTGTTGTGACCAAAAGAGTAATACAAATATCTGGAAAAACTTGCTACACAAATTCCTTTATTATTATAATTACTTCTGCCTGCCATTTGGTCCAACATTGCTGCTGTCACACATGAAGACACTCAGCAAAGCGCCATCAGTCCTATGCTGGTGGTTATGGTTCTGCCTGTCATTTGGTCCAACATTGCTGCTGTCACACATGAAGACACTCAGCAAAGAGCCATCAGTCCTATGCTGGTGGTGATGGTTCTGCCTGTCATTTGGTCCAACATTGCTGCTGTCACACATGAAGACACTCAGCAAAGAGCCATCAGTCCTATGCTGGTGGTGATGGTTCTGCCTGTCATTTGGTCCAACATTGCTGCTGTCACACATGAAGACACTCAGCAAAGAGCCATCAGTCCTATGCTGGTGGTGATGGTTCTGCCTGTCATTTGGTCCAACATTGCTGCTGTCACACATGAAGACACTCAGCAAAGCGCCATCAGTCCTATGCTGGTGGTGATGGTTCTGCCTGTCATTTGGTCCAACATTGCTGCTGTCACACATGAAGACACTCAGCAAAGAGCCATCAGTCCTATGCTGGTGGTGATGGTTCTGCCTGTCATTTGGTCCAACATTGCTGCTGTCACACATGAAGACACTCAGCAAAGAGCCATCAGTCCTATGCTGGTGGTTATGGTTCTGCCTGTCATTTGGTCCAACATTGCTGCTGTCACACATGAAGACACTCAGCAAAGAGCCATCAGTCCTATGCTGGTGGTTATGGTTCTGCCTGTCATTTGGTCCAACATTGCTGCTGTCACACATGAAGACACTCAGCAAAGCGCCATCAGTCCTATGCTGGTGGTGACGGTTCTGCCTGTCATTTGGTCCAACATTGCTGCTGTGTTTTTCCTTGTCCACAGTATCGGATGAAGAATGTGTTTTGTTTTTTCCACCTTGACCTGAAAAAAAAGTGAATAAAAAAAAGAAGAAAAAAAGAAGAGGCAGTTATGTTATAAAAGAAAAAGAACAAGATGAGGAAGAAAGAAAAGCCACTTCGCGAAATTTGGCCAAGCAGAGCAAACCAATAGGCCTAGTTTGCATCAGTTTGACATGGTAAGTATATGTAACACCAAACATGGAGTATAATACAAACTCCTCCTTTCAGTGTGCCCTCTGTCAAAATATGTTTTCCTGTGGTTTGGTTTGTTGGAGATACAGTGTTTTTTGTGGAGGAAAGCATGTTTGTAATTTGACATTTACTAGGGTTGGAGTATTTCCTCATTGTAGAGATTTCCGTATCTTGATGTTGTTGTTTTTTTTTTTTTGTATTTTTTCCTTCTTCTTTCCTTTATTTCATTTTGTTTCAGTATAAAGACATTCACTTGGGGTTCGTCAGCACCTGTACCCCAGCCACAAACTTTTCAGAGTTTAAGAAAGCAGTCACTCTCGCCCATGCATTTAACAAAGGGACTGTTTATTTCCCTGCTATGTAGGCAGCTATACTCTGTTTTCAGGGGTGTGTATATATACAACACTTAGAAACGACACTGGCATCTGCTGCGTTGCTGTGTCCACAGACGTCTCTGGCCTGGAGAAGAAGCAGTATATTGAGTATGACTGTTTTGACCCCACCATGTAGGCAGCCATACTTCATTTTCAAGGATGTACATGATATTTAGGAAGGGTACTGACGTGTGATGTGTTGCTGTGTCCACAGACATCTCTGGCCTGGAGAGCAAGCGGTACACCATGTATGACTGTTTTTACCCCTGCCATGTAGGCAGCCATACTCAGTGAACGGGCAGTACTATTATGACTGTTTTTACCTCCACCATGTAGGCAGCCATACTCCGTATTCGGGGATGTATATAAAACAGTGATGTGTTGGTGTGTCCATAGACATCTCAGGCCTTGACAACCGGCAGAACATTCAGTATGTCCATTATTTTACCCCACCATTTAGACAGCCATACTCCATATTCGGGGATGTATATCATATTCGGGGATGTATATAAAACAGTGGTATGTTGCTGTGTCCACAGACATCTCTGGCCTGGAGAACCGGCAGTACATTGAGCAGAGCCAGGAGAAGGTCAACGCGGCCTTGCTGGAGTACTGCCTGACCTTTCACCCCGACCTCAAGGACAAGTTTGGCCAGATCCTGGTGCGCCTGCCGGAGATCCGCATCATCAGCATTCGTCTGGAGGAGTTCCTCTACTGCAAGCACCTCAACAACCAGGTCCCTGATCAGACACTGTTGACCGAGATGATTCATTCCAGGCGGAAATGAAGACAGCTCATCGTTGTCCGTTGTTGTTGTTGTTGTCGTTGGGGCGCTAGTGTGAGTGGTCTTGTCAGGAGCCGAGATGCGACGCTGATTTCTGAAAAACGTGGGAGGAATGCAGTTATTTTTGAGGGAGGACTCTTGGTTTTTTTTAGGACACGTGCGCTGACAAGGGAAGCCGACTGAAAAAGGCTGAGTGCAAGATGTACTGAAAGGGTTGATGAGAGGCAGTGGTGGGACAGTGGAGAGGTGCAGGTGTACCAAAAGGAGTGATGCAAGTGTACCCAAAGTGGTGGTGCGTTGAAAAAGTCTGTGCAAATACACCAGAGCAAGAGGGGTTTTGTGTTTTGGGGGGTTGGTTTATTTGCTTCCGACAATTGTTCGTTCTAGAACATTGTACTGAGCTCCTTTTTTTTTCTGTTTGTTTTTTGACTTTTTTGTTTTGTTTGTTTGAAAAGATATATAAATATGAGTGATACATGATTGTTCTTTAGTGTATTTTATTTACACCACAGCAGTCATTCTCACACATGAAACAAATTTATAAACGTGAAAACAGTTCGACAAGTATAAAGGTATTGAGAGAGTTAAACACTGAGAGCTCATGAAAAAGAAAAAAAGTTCTTTTAAATCGTTTTTGCAAGAGGAAGAGAGAGAGAGAGAGAGAGAACCTGCATGGTTCAAAGGAAGAAAATGGTGATCCATCAGTCTCTGCTGAAGAGTTGTGTTGTGAAGCGTTGATTCCTGTGACACAACCAGAGAATCGAACAGCATGTGGAGGAGGTGAGGGGAAGAAAGAACAGAAGCGTCAGGGACCGAACCAGCAACCCCAGAACAGTGTAAGTCACACGAGACTCACAGCGGGACGAGAGAAGCACAGCATCTCTCTAAGTGAAAACCTTCAGCTTTTCGTTTTCTTTCCACCCTTTTGAAAGCGCAAGGCCTCAAGGCCTGACTCAGCACATTGGGTTACGCTGCTGGTCAGGCATCTGCTTGGCAGATTTGGTGTAGCATATATGGAATTTTCCAAACGCAGTGACGCCTCCTTGAGTTACTGATACAGGTACTGAAAGCACAGTGTTTCGTGTACTATATATTTTTTGACATACATTACAGAAAATGACAGCAGAAGTCTAACAGTCTAAGGGAAATGATCCATGCAAGAATTAATAATGTCCCTTCCAGTCGTTATCTTGATAAAAGTCTTTATGACTTCCTTTTTTTTATTATTATTATTAATACAATGAAAAAGAGATCATTTAAACATTGTTAGATTCATGTTAGAGCATTCAGTTTGAAAAATGTGAACAGTTTACTTCCAGGAAGATGTGTCATGAACATGTATCGGACGCTTGTTGTCCCAGTAACTACCAGCAACCATTCACATCACAGCTGTCGGATGTCATGTAGATACAAACTCCAGGTTCCATTTCAATTGCCAGTTTGTGTGACTCACTTACCCTCGACCGCTGGGGTCGTTGGGGGGACATGAGGAAGTTGTCATAGCTCGCCACGCCGTTCTGTTGGCAGCTGTCGTGAGGAGATCTGGCATCGTCATTTTGGTCCATTCCTTGACATTGTCGGACCAGCTCTTTCTCTGCCGCCCCCGTCTGCGCCCTCCTTCTACAGTCCCTTGCAGGATGGTTTTGGAGAGGGTGTTTTGTCGTATGATATGGCCAAACCATGCCATCTTCCGTCGTTTGACAGTCGCCAGCAGTGGTTCTTGGGGCCCAACAAGGTTGCTGACCAGGTTCCGCACATGGTCATTGGTCTTGTGCTCTTTGTAGGAGATGTGTAGTAGTCTCCTCAAGCACTTGGTTTCGAATGCTTGGATTCTTCTTTCTGTTTCTGCCATCAGTGTCCATGTCTCACATCCATGTAAGAGGAGTGACTGACTATCAAACAGAAATAGAGCAGAAATCTGTGTGAGAGTATCACTTGCTTTTTACTGCTCAAAGTCTTGAAAGGAGACTGGAAACGAAGTGTGAAAAAGACTGAGAGCAGAGTCTTAACTCTCTCCATACGAACGGCGAAAGAGACGACATTAACAGCGTTTCACCCCAATTACCATCATCAAAATATTGCAAGCGGAAGGCTCTTATACTGAAGAGGTGAATGTTGACAAAGAATACCACAATTCTGACGACGGGAGCTGAAGGTTGGGTCATTCAGACACCCACTGGACATCCGAGGGGTCTGTGTAGAGGAGAAGAGAGGACTGGCCGTACTGAGTGAGTGAAGAACAGAAATAAAAAGACACACCAAAATATTTCTGCACTTGAGCAACCTTTGTTTTCAAACCAAATTTGAAACAAGCCTGAAGCGATTCTGCGTCGAAACGACCCAGTTTTTGTTTCGTCACCCGTTTTGATGGAAGATAGCCATGTCTGTATGTTGTTGTGGGCTCTTCGTAAACGTGGTGTTACCAGACGACGAAAAAGCATTTTTGGAACGAAGTTAACTGGTGGGATGGGGACGAGAAGGCTGGCAGTGAGTGGAGGGGGGGTGGGGGGTCTCTGTGTTGCTGGTCCATGAGCAGGCTGACAAGACGGTGGGGGGGGTAGGGTGGGGGGGGAGTATATTTTGGGAGTTGTACTGTACATCATCCCGAGCAAACATGGTCCAGGTGTTTGGTGTTGAGTGTTACCTGTGTTTAACATGTTGCACGTGTTGTGGGGTCGTCGTCACATCACAGAATACTGAAGGATTCCCTGCTGTTGTGGACTTGTTACAGAGGTGGATGGACGCACCGACAGGTATCAGCCAATGCACACAGGCGGTGTTGTTTTTCTTGTGTCTCGTTTTGCCAGTGTCTTGATGCTGTTGCCAGACATGGCGTGCTGAGGGGGGTGGGGGGGTGTTGTGGGTCTTAACGTTTCTCGGCTTGGAGTGCCGCGGCCCTGAACGTTACGGGTCAAAGGTTGCCTGAAACAAAGTGCCGTATGGGAGAGCGTTACAGGTGTGGTCTCCGATACTGTGCCGTGTGGGAAAGCGTTACAGGTGTGGTCTCCGATACTGTGCCGTGTGGGAAAGCGTTACAGGTGTGGTCTCCGATACTGTGCTGTGTGTGAAAGCCTTACAGGTGTGGTCTCCAGCACTGTGCCGTGTGGGAAAGCATTACAGGTGTGGTCTCCAACACTGTGCCGTGTGGGAAAGCCTTACAGGTGTGGTCTCCAACACTGTGCCGTGTGGGAAAGCATTACAGGTGTGGTCTCCGATACTGTGCCGTGTGGGAAAGCATTACAGGTGTGGTCTCCGACACTGTGCCGTGTGGGAAAGCGTTACAGGTGTGGTCTCCAACACTGTGCCGTGTGGGAAAGCATTACAGGTGTGGTCTCCGACACTGTGCCGTGTGGGAAAGCGTTACAGGTGTGGTCTCCAACACTGTGCCGTGTGGGAAAGCGTTACAGGTGTGGTCTCCAACACTGTGCCGTGTGTGCCAGCAGTAAGAGAGGCCTTTCTGGTGGTCACAGGCGACGTGGGGGTGGTGTTGTGAAGTGATGGGGCCCACAAAGGTTGGTGTGCTCTACAGTTGGACATGACGAGAGGCGATGCTTGAACATGCTTCACGTGCGAAGTTCAAGTGAACGTGGGAGTCGCAGTCCAGGAATGCAGAAGAAGAAGAAGAAAAAAATAGTGAGGGGGGGTCCCCCATCCTCAGTGCCATGGAACGGATCTGGAGGTGGGAGGTTGACGGGTTGTTGGAACAGCCTGACACTGTCCTGCTCTCTCTCTCTCTCTTGTTTTTCCTGTGGGTGACTTTGGGTCAGGGATGACTGCGGTCGCCGCAGTGAGGTGTTGAGGTCAGCTGTGCTCTTGTCTGACTGCCCACTGGGGACTGTGTTAAGAGGTCCGTTGTTGTTCACTTTTCGTTATATCTGTCGTATCAAGCATGGCGTGACCTGTTGACTTTGATTAGATAGCATGCCAGTTATGTCCCTTAGACTAGAGGTTTGCCTGCTATGGAACTGTCAACTGATCTGTATCATTCTCTGTTAGTTTGTCTCTCTGTTTCTGTCTCTTTCTCTCTCTGTCTGTCTATCCCTGTTTCACACGTCTGGATCCTGATGGTGTGCCTGTGTTGTGTGCCCTTGACCTAATTGTTGGAAAAAACCAGAATGTAATGACCAGAGCTGGGTCTTGAGAGGAAAAAAAAAATCAACAACACTGAGCAGGCCACATTGTGTTAAATGGAGAGCTTTAAAAAAAACACCCTGAGAGTTTTGTTAGGTGTGGAGTGGTGAGTGTGTCGAAGAATTGAGTTGTTGTGGAGTTGTGTAGGAGGGGGAAGGGCGAGACAGTGAACGAACAAGCAGAAAATCAGAACATGACGGAAAGGTTTGTGTGTGTGTGTGTGTGTGAGAAAGGACCACATTGAAACAGAAATGCGAGGCGACGACTTGTACACAAGAAGCCAGTGTCTGTCTGAAGCAGCCTCTGGCCTCAGAGCAGAAGGAAGGAGGAAGAGAGGAAAATAGTGGACTGTTCTGATGTGTGATGTATGTGTGCTGATCGATAACGTGAACAGAGGAGACGTGTCAAAGTTTCTCCTGCGTGAAGTCAAGACAAGGAAGGATCTTGGGCAGTGCTCAGCGCGGAAAGTTCACACTAGAAGGGGGAGAGAGAGAAAGAGAGAGAGAGAAGGATTATCAGCTGCTGTGACCCCACACTCTTCCCCCCTGTGACACCACCCATACCCCCAGTGACACACGCAGACCCCCCCCACCCCCACCCCTCCTCCCCCCATACACACACACACCCACGCCCACGCACACTGACCTCCATCCAGTGTCCCCACTCATCCAGTGACCCCTACACACCCCAAAGTGACCTCTGCACACACTGACCCCTACACACCCCAAAGTGACCTCTACACACACTGACCCCTACACACCCCAAAGTGACCTCTGCACACACTGACCCCTACACACCCCAAAGTGACCTCTACACACACTGACCCCTACACACCCCAAAGTGACCTCTATACACACTGACCCCTACACACCCCTAAGTGACCTCTACACACACTGACCCCTACACACTCCAAAGTGAACTCTACACACGCTGACCCCTACACATCCCTAAGTGACCTCTACACACACTGACCCCTACACACCCCAAAGTGACCTCTACACACACTGACCCCTACACACCCCAAAATGACCTCTACACACACTGACCCCTACACATCCCTAAGTGACCTCTACACACACTGACCCCTACACATCCCTAAGTGACCTCTACACACACTGACCCCTACACACCCCTAAGTGACCTCTACACACACTGACCCCTACACACTCCAAAGTGACCTCTACACACACTGACCCCTACACACCCCAAAGTGACCTCTACACACACTGACCCCTACACATCCCAAAGTGACCTCTGCACACACTGACCCCTACACACCCCAAAGTGACCTCTACACACACTGACCCCTACACACCCCAAAGTGACCTCTACACACACTGACCCCTACACACCCCTAAGTGACCTCTACACACACAAACACACACACACAAGTGACCCTTACACAGTGACCCAACCACCACCACCCGTGACCCCTACACACACAGAGTGACTCCTCACATCCCCAACACCCAATCACTGTTTAGCAGCTGAGTGGACAGGAAAAAAAAAAAAAACCAGAAAAACTGGACCAGCTGACGACAAGCAGCGCAGAAACTGGGTGAGCAAGGGAAACAGTAACGCAGCCCCAGACGTTTCATATCATGGGAAAACTCGGCTTTTGTCATCGTCATCATCGTCATCTTCTTTGCAAGCATAGGGCAAGTTGTAAAGGAGAACGTTGTATCATTTGTCTGTATATATTCATCAAGTCTGCGAGTGACGTTTCTTGTTGCTGGAAACGGGATTCTTTTTTTTTTGTGTGTGTGTGTGTGTGTGTCATTCGTGGCATCGGATGTGTTGTGACTGCAGCATTGACTGAGAATGTGGAGCGAAGGCAAGTGAACAGAACAGTGACCAGGGGGTGAGCGGAGGTGGGTTTGCAAAGCGTGCAACACGAGATATATTATGGGAGAAAGAAAAACAGAAAAATACACATTGGCCACTGGCAGTGACAATGGATGAACCGTGTGCTCATGTTTTCCGTGTCATAATATAAAGATGAATGGTGAATCCGTGACTGAACAGAAAGAGACTGTGAAAGATGGATAAAGTAGTGACTGTATTTCGTGTTGCGTGTCGTCGTTATATTGATCAGGAAAAAGCGTGTTGTTTTTGTCATAATAATAAGAGAGGAAACATTTGTGGTCATAATAAAGTGAAAGTGGATGATGTTTGTACTGTCGACAAAACATGGTGATGTGACAAGATGATTTTGGATCAGGTACCAGGTGTATTTACTTTTGTGTGTCATAATGATTATGGAAATGAAAGGTGAACGCACTAAGTGTATTCTGCATTCTGAAGGGGTGGATGAAGTTGAAACTATACATGATATTCTGACAAGCCATAAAACAAAATTATTCTGCTACCAGAGAAATTTGACATGCATTTTTTTTTTCTGCTCCAGATTGTACATGGAGAAAAAAAGATTATACCCACTCTTTTCCTTATGTTCAGGGGAATCAATTGCTTTTAGATTTTAGGGTTTTTTTTGGGGGGTTGGGGTTTTTTGTTTTTGTTTTTTTAGGGGGAGGGGGGTACCCCAAAGAAGCAAACCTATTTGCTTTCTACCTATCTTACAATGTGTTTAGTAATACAGTATTGAAGATCTTGACGATCATCTTTTTTTTTTCTTTTTTTTTTCACAAAGTTTGGATGAATCCAACTTCCTTTGGATAATCAGCATTACATGTGGTGGCCAGAGTTACTGGTGAAGGTATCTGAACTCATGTTGTTGTTTTTTTCAGCAGTTGACATCACAGTCCTTCATTGTCTTACACTTCATGAATTGAATCTGACTTTTCGCACACACACACACACACACACATGCACATGCACTTGCTCTGTCTCTGTCACTCTCACAAAACACTCGCATGAACATACACATACCTGAGCACATGCATGTGAGAGCACACCCACATGCATGCATGCGCACACACACACACACACACACAACACACAACACACACTAACCCCTTCAATTCCAGAGCAGGGAAATCTCACATTGACTGTCACAGCAGCGCTTTGTGACTGCTGACTGGGAAAGAAGAAGGTAACTCAGTCCTGCAGAAAGCTGCCACTCCCACAGCTCTCTTTGCTCTCAACTGCTCTTTATCACCTCTAAGTGTTGTTGTTGTAATAAATGCTTGAAATTCCTCATTCTGTGTTAATCTTATAGAGAAACCTAGGATAGTCTTTCAAGCCCTAATCAGCGTGGTATATATAGCAGGCATCCCCCCCCCTCCCCGAACTCCTCCCACCCCCCTTTTTTTTTAATAGATGTGGTATATATATATATATATATATATGGATCAGTCTGTTTGCTTTGACACCTGTTTGAAACTGCAAAAGTTTTTATTTAATTTTTTTATCTTCTATGATAGCCTTATACACAGTGGAATTTGTGTAGAACAGGAGACACCATGCATATGATGAATTGAGGGGGGTTTTGCTGGGTTTTGTTTATGTGAATTGTATATATATATATATATGTGGAATACTGACTCAGAATGGTACTGGTTTGGAGGTTTTTTTTCGTGGACTTTGGGTTGGTTTGAAGTTGATCATTGGGTCAGTGTTACCATTTGCCTCTGTAATTAGTTTGAGCTGTGCGTGTGCATGTGTCCATGCGTGCAAGAGTGTGTGTGTGTGTGTGTGTAAAATTTGTTACATAATTCATCATTGTCAAAAAAAAACACTTTTTTCTTTTCTTTTTTTTTTTTTTTACCGGAGATGGCAAGAGTGTGTTGCACACTGCCGAAAACATTTGAATAGTTTGAGTGTTTGTGAGTCTGTCTCTTTCTGAGTCGTTTGTGAGTGTTTGTCATTCTGGCCGTCTTTTCCTCTCGTGTCAGTCTCTGTCTCTGCCCTTTCATATCTGTCTGTTGTCGGTTGTTGTTTTGTTTTTTGTTGGTTTTTTCTATGTTTATATCAAGCATATATTATTAGTCTTGTGTCATGCATGTAAGTGAATATATATATACACACTTGTGTACAAATCCAAGTATTAAATGGGGAGGTAGACATGCCCAGAATGGAATGGAAAAGATTGATATTTACTCCTTGAAAATCAGCATTTTGTATCATTTGAGGTATAGTGGTTTTTGAAGGGGAGTGCTCATACTACAGATGTACCTCCCAGGTAGTGTTTTTACCTTTGTGAAATGATGTGTTTGTTTTGGATTTTTTTTTTTTTTTTTTTTTTTAAATACCTTTGAAACCTTGTTATAACTTTGACAATAAATTGTAATCAAATGGAGACTGTGCTTTATTTACATCCATCTTTCTCAGGTTTTATTTTCAACTGGATATGTGACTGTGAAAGATTTTTTATATATATCAGTGTTTAAATAGATTTGAAAGAAGTGTTTGAATTCCGAACACAGGAATTTTTTTATTAACCAAAGCTTTAACTTTGTCTTCTTTTTTTTCTTTTTCTTTTTTAAATCTGTGTGCATATAGAGTACAGGTATTTTGTACAGTTTTATAAGGACAGTTTGTCTTTTTTAGATTTTATTTAGAATTAAATTTAATCTTTGTAGATGTTAAGTACAGACATTTTACGATATCTGTAAGGATGGTTCATCACAGGAAAATGAATCCTTTGGTGTTTCATTGTTTTGTTGTTTTTTTTTCTTTTTTCTTTTTTCTGAAGGGTTCTGATGTCTGGAGTCTTGGGCATCTGAACATGATGAGACGTGATGATTTTGTCATTCCCATGTGTTCGTCTGATTATCGGCTTGCTCTTTGCACTGTGTGTGCCAGCGTTTGAGCAAACGTAGTTTAGTATTCCTGTGGTCAGCTGTTTGTTCATATGTGTTGTTGGAGTACTGTAGTGCAGTAGAAGTACATACCTACATGTATGAAAATGAATGAAGATTGTGGTATAGTTGTGCAGGCACAGATGTGAAGTATGTTTGCATGCATAATTTTTGTGTGTGTGTGTGTGTGTCTTTTCTGTTCTTTCTTGTTCAATTTATACAGAATAATGATTTGACACCTTTTCAACCAGGTCATCTATAAACAATAATAGCTATTGGACACCTGTTCAGCCAGGTCATCTATAAACAATAATAGTTGATTTGACACCTGTTCAACCAGGCCATCTATAAACAATAATAGTTGATTTGACACCTGTTCAACCAGGTCATCTATAAACAATAATAGTTGATTTGACACCTGTTCAGCCAGGTCATCTATAAACAATAAGTTGATTTGACACCTGTTCAACCAGGGCATCTATAAACAATAACAGTTGATTTGACACCTGTTCAACCAGGGCATCTATAAACAATAACAGTTGATTTGACACCTGTTCAACCAGGGCATCTATAAACAATAATAGTTGATTTGACACCTGTTCAACCAGGTCATCTATAAACAATAACAGTTGATTTGGCACCTGTTCAGCCAGTGTCTGGAATTGTAAGAATGGGGATGTTTGTGAACCTAGCTTTGGGTATGATACTTGTCTTCAAATGTTCAGAATATGCTACAAAACGAGCTTTAAATATGTTTGCAGGAAGAGGAGAGGAGTGCTGTGTGAAGGGAACAGGACCAGGTTTGTGCTCAGTGTGTCAGGGAGAAAAAAACATTTTTCTTTGAATCCAGAAGACTGGTGTGTGTGTGTACGTCAGTTGTTGTTTTTTTTGTTAGCTTGATTGATTCTGACGATAGACGGCATTGGTTCTGCGATGGCTGGATTTGGTTCTGCGATAGATGGAATTGGTTCTGCGATAGAATTAGATCTGTGATAGATGCAAGTGATTCTGGGATAGACAGAATGGGTTCTGCAATAGTTGGAGTTTGTTCCTGCGATAGACAGAATTATTCTGCAGTTGATAAAATTGATTCAGTTATAGATGGACAAAAGAAAAGCCTGTGCACTCTCATGATGAAAGGGTTGCGAAGATAATGTTTTAACACAGGGACAAACTGATTAACATGTGGAGTCATTGAGCAGCTGCCAGTGTCAAGCAGGACCAGTTACACAAGTAAATCATGTGATAGGACAGTGAGTTATGTGGATAATAACAGCTGTTTTCAGGAAATGGTCCTTTCTCTTTTTGTAATCTTAAGTTGCAACCACATAATCATTTCAGAGCTTTGTAAGCGTTAGATTAGACAGTAGTCTCCATTCCGGAGGACATTAGCAAATCAAATCTAAAGCGATGTGGATGATTAAAATATTTGGGCTGAATATATTTCACCCTGAAGTCGTGAAGAGCAGGGCAGCAAAGCATAATATGAATTTCATCTTCCTCACAATCATGGTGTTGACGACATAGCATTTTGTCAGCTCTTCTGTCACAGAATCTAAAGCCAGGACAGGCAGTGTCTGAAACACCAGGCTTTGTCAAAGCACATTTCACATATCTGTTCATTACAATTTCAGTACATGGTTCCACGTGGATGGTAGTCTGTATTCAGCAAATCTGCTGTTGTTCTGAAGGACCAGCTTGGCTAACACTGAAGAGACATCCACAATGGATGCATATCTGTGGCAGTGTTTGAAACTCGAGGAACAACACAGATACAGATGTTTCAGCCCTGACAGAGACACAGAAATGAAATGCTTTTGTGTTTTAGAATCAGAGCAAGGACATTTGTAAGTTGATGCCAGGTGCAGTGCCAACCTTCATAATCAGGAAAATAATGTAAGAATTTGGCGCTGCGGTGTGGTTTCTGCAGTACTGAGGATGATGGTGTGAGGGGATTTAACATACTGGCCGTCAAGTCACAGTGTGGGGGACAGTTGTGTTGGGATTTAAGATGTTGGTTGTCAGTGGGGATAGTTGTCTTGGTATTTTAGATGCTGGTTATCAAGGTAGGTAGATAGGATTTAAGATGCTGGTTATCAAGGTAGATAGGATTTAAGATGCTGGTTATCAAGGTAGATAGGATTTTAGATGCTCCATGGCAGCCTGACAGATGGACTTCGGAAGTGATTTTTTTAGATTTTTTTTATGTTACTGTGTGGCAGCAACCGTTCAGAGAACAGGTAGTGAGGGTTTTCAATGTGGTCGTTGTGTTGTGAAGTTTTATCCCAGTTGTTCACGTACCATGGTGCCTGCACAACACTTCTTGTCTTAAAAGTTTATTCTTGTTGGCCTCGGTCGAGACGTCGGCCATGTTCTCTGCAGGGATATTTGGGTATATTTTACAGATATACACAATACATCTGTAGCTGATATCAAAGCATTTATGTTGTGGCGACATTTCAAAACTCAATCGTATTGTTGACTTTGTGGACAACTTTTGTATGCAGTGGTGACTTGTACGTGTGGAGATACTGTAGTAGCGTTGGGGGTGGGGAGGGTACCAGTGTTTTCTGTACTGCGGTTTGTTTGTTTTTGGTGGAGTTGCGTATTGTTTGTGATTGGGGGATGTTGATGCTGTAGAGAGGATCCAGAGTTGGTAACAGATTGCAGACACAGCGCTGTCAGTGTCGACTACATTGTGAATCATCGTGTCTTGCCAACAGGAATAAAAATTATATCTGTGTCAGAGGCACGTGTGTGTGTGTGTGTGCGTGCGTGTGTGTGATATAGTGTCTGTGAGTGTACGTCTGAGTGTGTATGTGTATGATTGTGTGTGTGTGTGTATGATAGTGTCTGTGTGTGTGTGTGTGTTCATAAAGAAATGCATGTTTTTCTTTACAGAATTTTTTCTTGGTACAGTTGTGTGATAGTATTGTAGTTTTCAGCTCTTCAGATACCTGTTCAGTTCACACTCACACTTTATATATATACATATATATATGTATATACCTCATCCCACACAGCAGACACTTGTTTCCCTCCAACAACGGTCCACTTTTCTCATTCTCTTTAATAAAAAATAAAAATAAAAAAAATAAAAAAAGGGTTCATTAAAAATAAATCCCAACTCCCTTCTCATTTATTTTAATCTGACCTCAATGACAAGTACTGTACCCAAGCAAAACCATCAAAAACACACATATTGTTCTTCATTACTCATTATACCCAAATTCATGCCAGAGGCTCAATAACTATGTACAAAACTGCCGTAAGTCTCTCTCTCTCTCTCTCTCTCCCTCTCTCTCTCTCTCTCTCTTTCTTCACTTCAGCACAAAATTGTGGTTATGAAGATAAAACATTAACTTCACAAAGAAATTAACAATGTTATCAAAGTGCACAACAAAAAATGAAGAAGCGCACAGAGTTTAAACTACATACTAGTACCGTAAACCTGGGTAGCTGGAATGAAACAGAAATCAATGTATTTGTACCATGATAGTTTCAACCGAAATACTGTTTAAACCAAACAGAAAATCAGTGAATTTGAAATTCATTCTTTTCTTTTTTTTAACCAGCATTTCTGGATCAGTATTGCAAGCTGGTATTATTAAAAGTAAAACGTACCCACAACTTCCTGAGCATTGTGAAAGTAATACACAGCAAACAAACGCACATTTTGGGAATATCTTTTTAACAATGCTCTATCATATTATCTGAAAAAGAAAGGGGGGGGGGGGGGGGGAAGGCACATCATTGAACACCGAAAAATGTTTTACTTCAAGTAATGCATTCGTGCGTGCGCGCGCACACACACACACACACATGTAAAAACTTCTGCATCGAAGGCATCATGTGAAAAAGATTATTTGTGAGAAAAAATAAAAGATCGTTTTACATTTCTACGTATGTAAAAATAAATAAATAAATAAAATTAAAAAATAAAATAAAAAGATTAAAAGCAACTGTTCACACAAACATGGATGAAGAAAATGGAGATGAAAAAGAGAAAAAATATTTTAAAAAAAAAATAATAATAAAATAAATAAAAATCCCAAAATGGGCAGGGTTAGGGGCAAAAATAGCAAAATAATTTAAGTAGCAAAATATTGATAGACATAAACAGTCATCAAAATATTCAAGTACAAATATTCAGCTCAGCACACACACACACACACACACACACACTTTGTTCCTTAAGGGGGCATTATCGGTCAGATTTTGGTCAAAAATCACTTTTTTTGGTTTAGCTAAGAAAATAGATTGTTTGTAAAGTAAATTCATTGTAGTTTATCACACTGTTTGAATTTTTTAATTCCGTCCAGCGGGTGCGGAGCTATGGCCCATCAAATTAAGTAGGGTGTCTAAAAAAATCAAGATTTTGACTCTGAAAATGGCGAAAATAACAAAAAACTATTCTCCTTCATAACCACCATTCAAAGCGAACAATGACCGCTCCCCTGCGTTACCTCCCTTTGTAAACACGCGGTATGGCAGTCTTCGTGTAAGCTAGTTGACTTCGAGTGATTATTTTGGCTATTTTGTTGCGGATTTTTCTATTGTTTTGTTGTCATCATGCCTTCTGATAGAAAAAATACCAAAGGTAGGTCTAAGAAGCGCAAGTTTCGTGGCAACCAGTTTGTACAGGCTAAGAAAAGACTCGTTGATACTGTTGAGAAGCCTAGTGATGAACAAGTGAAGGATTCGACATCGAGTGATGATGACAGTCTATCGGTGGAAAATGAAAATGCCTCACTCGAAAATGAAAGTGCCACGCCCATCTGTCGATCTGAACTGAAGATCAAAAGTGCAGAGAACTTCTCTGATTCATTTAGTACTGAAGACTGTGTTTGACTTAGAACCTCCTACAGGTTACAGAGTTGTTGACATTGGATTGTTAGCCCAGAACCTGTCATCCAAGCTGAAGTGTGGATTTTGCCTGGGTAGTGTCCAGCTCTTTGAAGTAAAAAGGTCTGGATTAGCCAGCCAGTTTGCCTTCCATTGTGATAATGAGCATTGTAGTGATCAGAAGCAGCTCCCTTCAAATGAACAAATTCCAGTTGGGAATATAAACATAAATTCTATCAACCACCGTGCAGAGTTTTCAATGCGTGCCCTTGGATGGAGTCATACAGACCTTGAGGTGTTTTGCGCACTAATGGATTTACCACCACCTGTTCAGATAAGTAGCACTGTGACCATCAACAAGACTATTGAAAAGGCTGCCACTACTGTTGCTGCAAAGAGCATGGAGAATGCAGGCAAGATGGAGTATGTAGCTGCTGAAAAAGTGTCTGCAGGGGTATACGCAGAATGCAAACGAGTCGCTGAACAGTACAATTTGGAAGTATTGCCCCAAAACAAAAAAACCATGGCCCAAGAACTGTGAAAACTGCCCTTGCCATTGCTGTCAGTGTCTTCAATGATGGTGCTACATGTTTTGGTGCCATGCTGGAGGCAATGGACATCCGCCCTGGTGTGTTTGCAACAGACTTCTTCACACGGCGGGATACAGCGCAGATCTCAAATGCCCAGAGACGGGCAAAATCAGCTTCCTTGGAGGAGAGGAGGGCTAGAAGGCAGGAGAGACTGATCCACAATGGTAACTGTGCTGCTAGGGAGGGCCAGCCATACCTTGCAGGGGGACATTAGTGACATGAACAAGTTGACAGGTAGGAAAAACCCTTCATTTTCTTACATAAACTTTAGTGAAAATCCACTTTTGCATGCTTTGAACACAATATCTGAAGAAATATTCAAGCTACAGCTTAGAAATTTTGCATGCTTGTTTTGAATGCCATCAGCTATAGTATGTACCTCAGAATTGTCTGGAAGACACTTAGTTTGTTTTTGGTAAATTTTGTCACTTGATTTTTTTTTATAAAAAATTATCAAAACTCGAGTCGCTAAAACTCAAAATCAGTCAAGATGACATAAAAATCAATGGTACATGCCATAGATAAACTTGTTTTCTTTATCTTTGCAAAATATGAGCCATGTACATGGCATAGTATTCAATGTAGAGTGTGCCAGCTAACACCCCAATTTCCTTTTACGCGACATATCGTTTTTCATAAAACATACAAAAAATTCAGACTTATTAAAAAAATCATATTTTTATTATTTGTTTTGACAAATATAACCCTTTTGACATATGCATGCTAAAATGATTGCAAATATTCCAATTACTTTGGTATATATGGCCATGAACAAAATGGAACCCCCGTCTGACCGATAATGCCCCCTTAATTAATGTTCTCACCATTTCTGACAAATTGTTGAAACGACTGGAACGGGAGCAGGCAGAGCGGGTGGGGTGGGGTGGGGTGTGGGTGTGGGAAGGCAAGAAGATGGCAACTATTTTCTCCCCTTTCACTAGGCCTCGATTAGTGGTTTACAATGCAATACAACAAAAACACAATCCTTTCCTGTGAAACGTGACAAATGAAAACGGAATGATTACCGTACTTCAAACTGTGGAATAATTACCATACAGCTGATCACACTCTTCACACACAAACTTGTACATAAATGCATTCAAAATTTTGGAAAGATCATGCTTGACATATGGTGCACAATATCATTACAAATAAACATCAAGAACAACAAAAACAATTGTCAGCTGAATGTAAATGAATATGGCTGTGTTTGGTCTTGAAAATACCTGGTTAGTAGAGAATCCTTAAAAGGAATGTGAAAAAAAATAAATCTTTTTTAACTGTAAAACTGCCCCACTGTGTATGTTTATTAATTGTGTGTGCATGTGCGTGTGTGTGGAGAGGGGAATAAGAGAGAGAGAGAGAGAGTTCTTTAGTTTAACGTCTTTTCACTGTAAGTGATATTAGACGAGGGTAGGAAAAAAAGCGAGGGGGGGGGGGGGGGGGAGAATTACTGTGTACGCATGTGAGTAAGTGAAAGTGCGCGCCGTGTGTGTGTGTGTGTGTGTGTTACATATGGAAAATGATTGATTTAAATTTTGTTTAAAAAACAACAAAAAAAACAACAACAAAAAACCCATAACAATGTAACATATTTCTATTGAAAAATTAACAACTATAACAGCGAACCAACTGGACTATTTAACAAGGAGTTGAAAAAGTCATACATTAGCAATGGACTGCTGAAGATCGTCAACACTGAAGATGATTTCAGTTCATGGATTTGAGACTTTAACATATCGCAAGTTGGTATATGATCGGCTGTTATGTGAGCACCACAGATGCAAGAAACATTACTGACATATTTTGTTCAAAAACAATTCATTTTCCATCTGCAGATTAGAGAAATGATTTGCCTCTTATGAAAATCATTATGGTAATGTTTTCCCATGAAACCATACATTTTCTGTATGTTCTTATGTGAAGTTCTCCGAGTTATCGGTGTGTTTTTCCTCAAACTGAAATTTTAACCATTGGACATTTTCTACCATGGTGTAACATTCCTGTAGTGAAAGCGAAATATTTAAATCTAACTCCTTCGTGGAGCTTCTAGCTCCTTTTTTAGTCCAGCAAGTCCAGCAACATTGCCTTCCTTTAAAATTTACGATAACACCCTGGAAATTAAAAAAAAGTAGTTAAATTCCTTGGAGTACACCTTACATCAAAATCAACTTGGAATCATCATATCGATTACATTTTAACAAAGGCCAGGAAAACATTAAACTTCTTGAAAATAGTATGCAAACAACCATGGAGCCAGGACATATTCATTCTACTACACCTTTGCACATCACTTGTTCGGTCAAAACTTAAATATGCACAAGAGAGTGTGTGTGTGTGTTGTGTGTGTGTGTGTTTGAGCATGCAAGTGTGCACATATGTGTATGGGTGCCTCTGTGTGTGTGTGTGGGGGGGGTGTGGGGGTGTGGGTGCGTGCCTATGCAAGTGTACATGTGTGTGTGTGATTTGTATGAGCAACAAAGTGTATGTGTGTGTGTGTGTATGTGTAGGTTTATGTATGTGTTTGTACGTGTGCATGCACACATATTCATGCAGTCATAAGTGCATGTGTATGTGTGCATCCATCCATACAGACTCTCACGTGAGATAGATGACACACTTGAGATATCATACTGGCGTGTGTGTGTGAGTGAGAGTGTGTGTGTGAGTGAGTGTGAGTGTGTGATGTTTACAAGCATCTGACTACCCACCACAAAATGAGCCTACTGTTTCTTTTTGGCCATTGTATTTCCTTTCAAGATGTTACTTCCAGAACTGGCCATTGTATTTCCTTCAAAGAGCGACTGATGGTATTTCCAGCAGTATTTCCTTTCTGTTTCTGTGAACTACAACTCGCAAATTCACTCATCTATGAGTGGGCTATCTTTGTGTTCGAACTTTCTAAACCCAGCCATGTAGGCAGCCATTCTCCGATTTTAGGGTGGGCATGCTGGGTATGTTACTGTTTACATAACCCACCTACCACTGACAGTGATAAGAAACTCTAGGGAGAGCTGGACAGTACAAGGTTTTCAGAGAAGAAGCCCCCGTCAGTCAAGTGTTTCGGCCCTTGATTAACTTCTTACACTCTAAGGCCTGACTAAGCGCGTTGGGTTACGCTGCTGGTCAGGCATCTGCTTGGCAGATGTGGTGTAGCGTATATGGATTTGTCCGAACGCAGTGACGCCTCCTTGAGCTACTGAAACTGAAACTAAGGGGACCGGGCCGCACCCAGGTCATGACTCCTGGATGCCCTTGT
This sequence comes from Babylonia areolata, assembly GCF_041734735.1. NCBI lineage: Eukaryota > Metazoa > Mollusca > Gastropoda > Neogastropoda > Buccinidae > Babylonia > Babylonia areolata. The sequence continues at coordinate 3,312,604 of NC_134889.1, forward strand.
ATTGCCGCCTTTTCTTTTTTCCTGGTCCTCAGCAGGTTCGAACCCGCACCTCCAGGGTGGTCGCCACTTCAGGATTGAGTTACCTTTTCTGGCAGACGTTTTAACCACGCCCAGTTTGAGTAGTGAAAATTTAATTCTTATGAAGTTTACTTTCATTCCTCCTCGACCAGATCCAGCTGGAACTCTTTTCTGCTGCTTCTGCCATTGCCTTGAGAGCCCATGTCCTCTCTCTGCCAGAAATCGACAGCTGTTTCATGAGGCTGTAGGCAGATGCGCCCACAAAACCTCTTGCATCAATCTCTATGGCGAGGACTTTGGCTTGGAAGCCAGATTCTCTCAGGCTGCTGGCTAGACTGGATCATGAACAGGCATACCTGACAATTCAATAATGATAATAATAATCAGAAACCACTGAGACAATTCTGAAGGAATGTAGAAAAGGGCTATGAACTAATGCCTGTGAAAGTTTGACCATAAGAACCTCGTCAGAAATAACTGTGTGTGTGTGTGTGCGTGTGTGTGTGTGTGTGTTTCTTCCTAAGGTGCAAATCTACAAAAGGTTCCTTCCTCCAAATGACTTCACAGAGGAGGGTCACACATCATGCACATTGACTCACCATACTATGTGCAACACACTGTAACAATATCAGTATCAGCAGCGTTCGGACAAATCCATATTCGCTACACCACATCTGCCAAGCAGATGCCTGACCAGCAGCGTAACCCAACGCGCTTAGCCAGGCCTTGAGAAAAAAACAACAACAAAAAAACAAAAAACAAACAATAAATAAAAATAAAATAAGAAGACAATACTGGTGATAAATAAGCAAATAAATGTAAAACATGCAGACACACACACACGCATGCATAACATATGCAACAAACATGCAGTTTCACAGATCTATATGAAAGCACAAATACACATAAACTTACACCAGCCCCGACACACACACACACACACACACCATCTCCCAAATTACCCTGCACCCCCCCCCCCCCAACCCCTCTCCTCCTCCTCCACACACTCATTCCTAGGCTACGTATCGCAGCTTCCACGGCACACACACACACACACAAACGCAAACACGCACTGTAACAATATTGTACATGTCAGACATCAGTCAGCTCATAACGGATCACATCTGTTGCCTCATCCACCCCCCCCCACCCCCCCCACCCCCACCTCCCAACGCACGCCACCCCCATCCCCTGAAAGCATTTCACATCATGCAATTCTGCTAAACAATACGTAGGTAAAGTTACCACCAACAGTGATGTTGTGGAAGCTGGTGTGTGTGTGAGTGTGTGTGCGTGTGTACGTGAAGATACATATTATCAATGTGTAACATTTGTGTGCTTGCATACATATTATGTGCTTACATATTATCAGAGAGAGGGGAAAGATACAGAGAGGGGCCGTGAAAGCATGTAGACTGATCCATAAACACTACACCACATCTGCTTTGAAAAAAGTAAAAAAGGATGGATTGGTTGGGGGGTGGACGGGCGCAATAGCCGAGTGGTTAAAGCGTTGGACTGTCAATCTGAGGGTCCCAGGTTCGAGTCACGGTGACGGCGCCTGGTGGGTAAAGGGTGCAGATTTTTACGATCTCCCAGGTCAACATATGAGCAGACCTGCTAGTGCCTGAACCCCCTTCGTGTGTATATACAAGCAGAAGATCAAATACGCAAGTTAAAGATCCTGTAATCCATGTCAGCGTTCGGTGGGTTATGGAAACAAGAACATACCCAGCATGCACACCCCCGAAAACGGAGTATGGCTGCCTACATGGCGGGGTAAAAACAGGTAATACACGTAAAAGCCCACTCGTGTGCATACAAGTGAACGCAGAAGAAGAAGTGGGGGGTGTAGGGGATGGGGTGGGGGGGAAGGGAAGTGTGGGGGTGTAGGGGTGTGTGGGGGTGGGGCTGGGGGGGGGGGGGAAGAAGATACCTGACCTACATACACACAGACCCCAAGTTGTCCCGACCAGGCTTCCGCGTCGACCTCACCATTCAACAAATCATTCAGTTTACCGTAACAAGCATCAGTTTCGCTTTCTCAAAGAGGCATCGCTGTGTTCAGGCAAAGCCATACGCGCTACACCACACCTGCATGGCAGATGCCTAACCCAACCAATGCGCTTAGTCAGGCCTTGAGTGCTTGCATATACAATAATAATAATATTAATAATAATTCATAACTTTTCTATGGCGCGATATCCAGTACTAATGCTGCTCAAAGTGCCTTACATCATCGAGCCAGACATAAACATAACATAAAACATTACAACAGCTTAATCCAATGCGTTCACAGAATGAATAAAAAAAAAATAAAAAAAAGCATGATACACCAAACAATAAAAATATCAAGTAAATAATGCTTACATTAAAAAAAGAAGTAAATTCCTTAAAAACACACATTTTTTAGACAAACAAATACATGTGCGCACACTCACACACACACACACACACGTGCACATGCATGCGTGTGCCCAGACACATTAAATATATCAAATGCACTAAAACAGGATTACATGAGTATAAATAACTCTAGCATAAAACTCCATGCGGCGAACAGACTTTGGACTATCCATCTTGCTGAGTACAGAAATGTTTGCAGAAAATGTGCGTTTTCAGTTCTGACCTGAAGGTCTGGAGATCAGGAGCATTTCTGAGGGATGATGGCAAAGAATTCCAAATTTGGGGTACTTGAGCCCTAAAAGACCTTTTCCCTGCACATTTTAAATTAGTTCTTGGGACTTGGTTCTTGGATCTTAGCGTTCTACATGGTTCATATGTTTCCAGCACAGAGGAGAGATATGGGGGAAGACATTCATCAAAATGTCGGAAGGCAAGTGTCGTTAGTTTATAGTGGATGCGGGACTCTATAGGAAGCCAGTGTAACTGATGCAAAAGAGGTGTGACATGATCAGATTTCTTTTTTGCTAGGACGAGTCGTGCAGCATTGTTCTGGACTTTCTATATATATATATATGATTATATAAATATATTTGTGCACCTATCAATCAGAGTGGATATCTCCTTCAGAAGTTTGCCAGAGGACAACAACTCACATTATCATGGGTTCTTTTTCAGCGCGCCAAGTGCGTGCTGCAACCAGGACCTCTCGGTCTATTGTCTCATCCGAATGACTAGACGCTCAGTTTGATTTTCCAGTCAAAGCAACGAAACAATGACAACGTATCTCCAATATCTGTTCCAAGTCAGGAAGGGTTTTCCGTGTAAAGTGAAATCATCATCCGGTTTTGTGATAGCTACTGATTTCCGTTCTTCATCAGACAATGACAGGCAAGACCACGATAACAATAACAGCAACAAACAAAAAGAAATAATGACAGAGATAATCAATTAAAACAGACAATGTTCAGGCAATGGACAATCTCATTTATCAGTCATCTTTAGGTTTGATACAATGGTGAAGTGGGGGAAATAAAAATCTGTTTATTTCCTTGTTTTGTTCACTCGTTGGTTTACTTGTTTTGTTTCTGTCTCAGTTTATCTAATGACACGTCAGTGTTTGTTCAACGTTTATCTCATGTTGTTGTTGTTGTTGTTGTTGTTGTTGTTTTCTTCTACCAATATTTACTGGTAATCCAAAACACACTTTTTACTCACCACACACTCTCCAACACAAAGACACACACGCAGACAAACACACAAATGTACACACACACACACACACACACACACACTACACGTTATACAAACACATACGCATACAAACCCACACATGTATACACAACATACACACACACACACACGCACATTACACAAACACATACGCAGACAAACAAACACATATATACACAACACACACACACACACGCACATTATACAAACATGTACGCATACAAACACACACATACATACACACAAACATTCACATACACATATATTCAAAACACACACACACACACACACAAAGAGAAAGAGAGAGAGAGAGAAAGAGAACAATTGAGAGGAGGTGAGTGAAACTGAAAAAGACACAAAACCCACAATCCAACAGTGTACACCCACAACACTCCCAACCCCCCCCCCCACCCCCACCCCTCCACACTCCACCCCTACCCCCCCCAAAAAAAAGGTGGTTGGGGGGGGGGGGGGGAGGAGGGAAGCTGGAGAAAAGAAAAGTTATGCTCTGTGGTCCTCAACAACAACAACAACAACAACAAACCACCCTAGAAACAACAACAACAACAAAAGAAAAAAGAAAAAAAAAATCAACACTTATTCAAACCATTTTCGGCATTGCCGTTTGGGTGCTCAGAACATTTTCAACACACATAAAAAAAAATTTACCCAGTTGACTGCTAGCACTTTTTTGAGAGGTCAGCTGTATTTCATAAGCCAAAAGTGGGGTGGGGGGGGAATCTTGTCAGTACTATGTACACTTCAACTGTTGCAGCTGCTCTGTTGTCAACAAGCCAGCAACACAAAAAGCACATAGGTATCAAGTCAACAAGCCAGTAGCATAATTAGCACATAGTTTTTTTTTAAGTCGATAAGCCAATAACACACTCAGCACACATTTTCTGTTCATTCTTTTTAATGCAAAAAAACCCAAAAAAAACCCAACAACAAAAACCAAAAACAACCCAAGAAGAAACCAGTTCTGCCATTTATCCACATTATTATATCGAAACAATACTGTACAAGTCATAGCAAAGTAAGGCACCTTCAACACTCAACACATTTAGCCTGGAACAAAAGAAACCCCCCCCACCCCCCACACACACACCCCAAAAAAAAACCCAAAAAATGAAATTCATGCATTCATTTCTGTAATGATTCACAAAGCGACTTCAAACTCAAAGCGACAAGTCATGAAATACATCAGGAAAATGTTCAAGGAAGCGGATCCCACAGCCTTTTTCAACCATTGTACTCTTCTTTTTTGTATGTTTTAACCCGGTGTTCGGTTGTCTGTGTGTGTGTGTATGTGTGTGTGTCTGTGTGTCCGTGGTAAACTTTAACATTGACATTTTCTCTGCAAATACTTTGTCAGTTGACACCAAATTAGGCATAAAAATAGGAAAAAATCAGTTCTTTCCAGTCATCTTGTTTAAAACAATATTGCACCTCTGGGATGGGCACAAAAAACAAAAAAAAAGAAGCCTAATTATAAGCAAACTGCATTTACTGTTATATTCATATTTTTTGTATTCTCTAAACTTGGCACTTTGATCTGATATTCTGACCCAACAACAAGAGCAGTCATTATTATAATTTTTTGTTCAAACAGGAACTTCTTTTGCTAAGCATGGAAGTTGTTTTATTTATTTTGCAAACGTTTTGGTGCAGATGGTAAAAAAGGGAAATGACTCTGTAATTAATGCAAGGGGACTTAATTTATCACAAGTGAGTCTTGAAGGCCTTGCCTCTCTTGTCTTCTTCTTCTTCTTCATTCATGGGCTGCAAGTCCCATGTCCACTCGTATACGTGTACACGTGTGGGATTCTTATGTGTATGACCGTTTTCACCCCGCCATGTAGGCAGCCATACTCCGTTTTCAGGGGGTGACCAGTGGATTCATATCCACTATGTCCGGTGCTCTGAGGGGGCCCAGCCCTCTCCTCAAGGTTTTTAACTAACCCCGACCCGAGTCCGGTGAACACCCATTCACATCCCGGTGGGGTGAGGAAAGTCAGGAGTGAAGTGTCTTTCCCGTGGGCACAGGGCCCATGCTGAAACGAGGGTTTCGATCCCTGGTCACTGGTGAACACCGGATCACACAAGTCCCTACCGCCTGACCCGATTCTGCCACAGTGCTGGTGGTGCCTCCTTGTCATCAAATACAATCAGAAAAAAAAAGAAGAAAAAAAAGGGTTCCTTGGCAAATGTTATAAATCCGGGCACTGGCGCTGGTGTAGAAAATGTCACAAAACAATTTGTTTTTAAGTAAAAAGTTACACACACACAATTTTTTTTTTTTTTTTTTTTTTTTTTTTTAACCAAAGAAACAATTGGCTCATCCACACACTCACACACACAGGCACATGCCCACACAACACACACTCACACACACAGGCACATGCCCACACAACACACACAGTCACACACATACACACTCAAACACTCATTCTTTACCCTCCACCCCTAACCGAGCATTGTAAAAATGAATTCAAGACTGGTAGCAAAAGTTCCACCATAGAAAAAAATAACACTGAAAATAATAAAGACATATTCTGTTTGTTCGTTTCTTTTTTTTTTTTTTTTTTGGCTGCCCCCAGTTGGCTGTGTTGGAATGTGCTACATCATCCACTAGTCTGCAAAATTTGTAAACAGACAAAAGTAACACCTTTAAATAAAGAGAAGTACACATTTGTAAAGAAATATAAGTACACACCTGCAGTCCACACCTGCTGCGGTGTCTGGATTTTCATGAAACATACATGCATAACTTTAACAATTATCTATCATGTAATTCAATTTATATTTGGGTATTCATTAACTAAAAACATTTCATCAGAACTTCAGATCATCAATCACGAAAGTACGATAAAACAAATTTTGTTTGCATTTCCCACCGTCAATCATAAAACAAGCAGCAACGATAAAAAACAACAACAAAAAGTATTCATGTGATATTTAACAATAGTTGAGAGAGCACGGCCTTCATCTTTCTTTAACTCTATGTGATTAATGTCAAAGGTAGCATAGCATTGTTCATCTGCCATTTGGGTACTGTTAAGTACGATAATCAAGGGGCAGTTTGAATTGGGTTTACTCCTGATGGTTTCAAAATGCCAGAGGTATCTAGGCATTTACTGTCCTGAGAAAGTGAATAGACTGCTCTTTCAGGGAAATGAAGGTTTGATTTTAAACTGAATCCAGCAGTATTTGAAGACTGAACTGCTGAACTTCTCAAGATATACTTTGCTGATCAATGCAAGTTTCATCTGTTCTTATAAAGGTAGTATTTAAATTACTGTGAGCGTGAACGTTTTTAAATTTGAAGCATTAGCTTCAGGCAAAAGTGTGCATACATCGAACACACAGTGTCAACAGACAATCGTTCTCAACATTTCAAATCCACGCTAAACTGGAGTTACTCAGTTAAAGTAACAACATTCTCATGTTCATAACTTTGACAAATTCCAAAGAGACCAACAAGTTGTGCTTTTTCTCCATAAAAATATTTATAAATATGTACATACATAAAAAACAAACAAAAAACGTTGAGCAATCTTGCATATGTGCACGCAAATTAGTCAAAAAAGATGACAATTTACATTACTTTAAATAACAAAACATTTCCCAAAAGATTCCTGTTGTTGGTCTAACTTTATTGACATATTATATGTATGTGTAAACTAAGAACAACCATTTGCGCACATGAGAGTGTCAAAAAAGATTACCGGTACATTATTTCAAATAATAAAACATTTCCAACAAGATTCCTGTCGTTAGTCTAACTTTATCAACATATACATGTTTACTATGAACAATTCTCTTCTGGATATGAGACCATCATTTATTAATAAGATTAATAAAATAAACTTCCAGAGTAGACCAGACAATGATACCCAACAGAAAAAACAACAACAACACCACATAGCAAAGTGATGACAGTTACGAAAGCAAGATACAAAAGCATTAAGATAGAATCTGCCAACATTTATAAACTTAATATTAAAGTGTAATCCAAGGTAAAATAAATAAATGGGAACACCAAAACGTGATCGCTACCAACAGCGGTAGACATGAACACAAAAGATACAGACTGACGCTGATTATCATGATCAAAATAAACTGCACACTGACCCTTTTATCCTCGACAGTCCCCAGAGAGAAATTTCTGTCCCCTTCCTGCGTGTGAAAAAAAAAAAGCCCCAGGACACAAATTTCCATCTGCGTCATTGCAGGAATTTGTCTATCAAAAAATCATTAAACTAATCTGAAATTGCCATCGTTGTAGAGTGTATTCATTTTCCTTTTAGACAAAGTATAGATAAAGGAAATTTTCTATCTAAAATTACGTTTAAATAACATACTTACCGTGACCCAACTAGTGCAGACTCCGGCAGGGGTCTGACATTCCTGTCCTGTGCAAACTACTATCCGCCTATGTGAAGAAAATGAAAGCAACTATGGCCGATAACCCCCCCGGAAGTAGGTAACCTCCCCTTTGTCCCGCTTGCTAGCGCCCTCTTTTTCCGGCAGCCATCATGACTCCTGTTCCTGTGCTCTTCATACGGCTAAGTTTTTTCGTATAACTCTCTTTTAGTAGTCTGCATGCTAGAATTTTCACCCTCCGTGCCCAAACCAGCCCTTGGCAAATCGTTGAGCGTAAAATAGTCTTGGCACTGACAGGGTTAAACTGCAATAACAGCATTAACAACATGCTTTTTTTTTTTTTCATTAAAAAAAAAAAAGAAGAAATTTTTTCATTAAAAAAATCTTCTTTTTTTTCTTTAAGTGTTCAAATTATAGTATCTGTGTAATGATGTCCAAACTTGCATACACACAAAGAGTTTCAAAATAATCTATCAGTTTTGTGATTAGTGAAACTGTATAAATGAAAAAAAACCAACAAAAAAAACAACTGAAGGGTCTTTTTAGAAAGAAAATCAACCATCTTACAAAACTCTAGAAATCTGCAATATTTCATCAACTAGTTATCAACATCAAATTAAAAGTTGTGTAACATTATTAATATATCATTCATGTGGTCCAACTTCCATCAAGAAAAACATCAACATTACAACTGAATATAAAATTTCCAACACATCAGGAAAACCTTGATTAAGAAAATAACATTTTAAAAAACAAGAAAGCAAATAAATAAAAATTTAAAAATGAAAAATCCTCCGCCATAAAAATAGTCCGAACAAGTCAACATCCTAAAAAAAGAATTATATCTATATATATATATATATATATATATATAACACATTAAAACCCAATAAAAGACATAGCTTAATTACTGTAAAAATGATTTAAAATTCATAAGTAGTACCATTAATACCAGCGTCATTATATGGTACAAAACTGGCTTAGCTTAAATCTTCACTTTGATTTTGAATGATCCGTTCCGTGACATTCCTAAATAAGTAAATGCAGTGTTCTTTTACGTGTTGCATACTACACTCCACTCTGTTCTCTCAGACCTTCTGGGGAAAAAATTAATAAATAAATAAAGCTCATTTGAGTCCTCAGGGTCTCCTCAAACAAATACATTTGGTCAAAGGGACTTTAATTCAAATTTCAATATCAAGCTCCCACTGTCGGGAATTCTCTTCCTCCGGATGAATTTCTGTCACTCACCAAGTTCGTCCAGTACTATACGCTTTAAAAACCCATAAATTTTAAAACACACAAGTATATATATCAAATATTCAACATGGACTATGAATATAACAGAACCGTGTACCGTTCAATGCCATGGGAGGGTACTCTGCGTGTCGCTGTGTACCGTTCAATGCCATGGGAGGGTACTCTGTGTGTCGCTGTGTACCGTTCAATGCAATGGGAGGGTACTCTGTGTGTCGCTGTGTACCGTTCAATGCCGTGGGAGGGTACTCTGCGGGTCGCTGTGTACCGTTCAATGCCGTGGGAGGGTACTCTGTGTGTCGCTGTGTACCGTTCAATGCCATGGGAGGGTACTCTGCGTGTCGCTGTGTACCGTTCAATGCCATGGGAGGGTACTCTGCGTGTCGCTGTGTACCGTTCAATGCCATGGGAGGGTACTCTGCGTGTCGCTGTGTACCGTTCAAATGCCATGGGAGGGTACTCTGCGTGTCGCTGTGTACCGTTCAATGCCATGGGAGGGTACTCTGCGTGTCGTTGTGTACCGTTCAAATGCCATGGGAGGGTACTCTGTGTGTCGCTGTGTACCGTTCAATGCCATGGGGGGCACTGGGAGCTCACCACACTGGGAGTTCTATCAAGTTCTATCATCAAGTTAAATCACTATTATAGTTTCATTAAAAATCTGTCTCGCACTGGTAAAAAAACCAAAGGTTTTGTCTGTTCAAATTCTCATTCTCAATAAATTCAAATACATATATATCTATGTATATGTGTAAAACTGGAATATTTCCTCTTGCTATTTATTCAAATGATAAACACTTGTAATCACACGTGTACACACACGCACACACACACACTCTCTCTCTCTCTCTCTCTCTCACTCATTCAGAGAAAGTATAGTCTGACACAGAAATAAAAGTCTGACAATCATGAAAATAGAAAAACTGTAAAAATGGAAATAAAACCCCCCCCACATAATTTAGTAAAGTAAGTAATCCGGGGTTATTCATGCCAATATCTTATTGAAGTTGCCGAAGAAAAAATATTCAAACAAGTCACTCTCATCCATTACACTTTTTTTTGTTTTGTTGGAGAAGTACTAATCATCATAATTCTTTCATCCATTACACAATTAAATCATCAAAATCCTTCAGTCAACAACTTTCTTACTTTCCCAAACAAGAGAATGTTGCCATAAAACAAGTCACACCTCACCCATTCTAGTTCTACTAAGCCACAAAGCATTTGCACAGACCACACAATAACGAAAATAGATCAACTGCAAATAATGGAAATCAGAAATAACATTTGATTAAGTAAGGAATCTGGGTTATTCATGCCAATATTTTAACAGAAGTTGCCATGGAAAGAAAATCCAAACAAGTCACACTCACCCATGCACACGTTTTGATAAACATTATCAATCATAATCGCTCAATCAACAACTTTCTCACTTTCCCATACGAGAGAATATTGCCATAAAATATACATACATATATATGTATGTATGTATCCAAACAAGTCACACCTTACCTATTCTACAAAGTTCACACAGCACTTGCACAGACCAGAACAGACAGACGGAAACACATGACACACACGTCAAGTACCAGTACATAAGAATCATCCCTCTCTCACTTTCCCCATCCTTCGGACAGATGTCACTCACACAGTCCAGAAGCCAAGAACAAACACACAGCACGCACACACACACACACACACACACAAGAGAAACGCCACCCTCACTTTCCTTCCCCACCCATTCTACAGGCAAAAGTCACAAAGCAGCACCCACACCACGGCACCCACAAGACACACGGGTTTCAGACCAAGGCCAGGTGTCTGCATTGTCACTCTCATCGGGGACACACGACACGCAAAGGCAAACACACAACACACATGACAAGCACACGACACATAAGTCAAACACACAACACACATGACAAACACACGACACATAAGTCAAACACACAAAACACACGACAAATACACGACACATAAGTCAAACACACAACACACACGACAAACACACGACACATAAGTCAAACACACAACACACACGACAAACACATGACACAGAAGTCAAACACACAACACACACGGCTTGTAAACACACCACACCACACAAAAGACGAAACACACCACACACATGACACATCAGACCACCATGGTCAGACATCAGCGCTATCACTCACATCAGAGGCACACAAGCCAAACACACGACACACAAGACTAGTAAACACACAAAAACACAAGCCAAGCGCACACAACACACAAGACAAACACACGAAACACGCCAAACACACGACACACAAGACAAACCCAATAACACACCAGATCGAGGGTCAGCCGTCAGCAATATCACTCCCATCAGAGGCACACGACACACACAAGCCAAACTCACGACACACAACCCAGACACGCGACACACAAGCCAAACACACGACACACCAGACCCAGGGTCAGCCGTCGGCGCTGTCACTCTCATCGGAAGCGGCGCCAGGGGCCGGGAACCTGGCCTGGAAGAGGTAAACGTACGACGACATGGCGCTGGTCAGGCTGAAGTCGTACATGGAGTGGAAGACGAAGGACGGCTTGAGGTCCGTCAGGATCAGCAGCTGCACGAAGTAGCCGACGAAGAGCTCCTCGGGGAAGCTGGTGGTGGCGAAGATGCTGAGGGGGAGGAGGGTGTCCATGCCCCGGGCCCGACACACCTCCCCGCCCTTCTGGCACAGGAAGTCCACCGAGCGCCACACCGCCCGCAGCTTCTCCATAACGTCCGGCGCGTCCAGCACTGCCTGCACCAGGCGGTGGTACGGCCCCACGATCTGGTCAAAAAGCGACAAAACGTTCGCCACCGTCTGCTGGCTGCTGCGCGCCGAATCCGTCCTCGGTCTGGTGCTGTTCTGGGCGTTGTCGTTGTTGTTGTCGTCGTCGTCATCGTACAGATCTTCAGAGTGAATGCTGGCGCCGCTGTCAGAGGTGGAACTGTCACTACGGGTGATGGTGGTTGGTGTGGTGGCGTTGGTGGTGTTGGTGGTGGAGGGGTCAGGGTTAACCTCGTCCTTGTCCTTGACCTTTGCCGCCACCACCACCTCCGACTCCGCCACTGCTGCCTCCAGGTTGGGAGCAGAGAAGGTGATGTTGTCGAAGCTGCCCACGGAGAGGTCGCCGCTGTCGGCGCTGCCTTCCGACCTGACGGAGCAGCGCTGAAGGGAGCCGCTCAGCTCCTCCAGCTCCAGCATCTCGTAGTTCAGTCTGGCGCCGTCCCGGTTCACCCGGGCGTACAGGTCAGACACCGAGCACCGCATCAGGTCAAGGCTGACCGCAGACACCGCGTCCGGCGGCTGGTGTCGCTGACGGAACCCCCCTCTCACCACGCACTCCTCCTTCTCTCCCTCCCCGTCCCCCTCCCCCTCCCCGCCACTGCTCATCCGCGACAGCCGCTGTGTGAGGAAGTCCCGACAGAACTCGCTGTCCATGATGTCCGACAGAGCCACGGAGCGGATGACCCCGTGCACCTTTCTGGCCTGGGGGGCGTGGAAGTGGGTGTACACCTGCAGCACCGCCTCGCCCGCGGCCCGCCAGAAGTGGGGGCTGTAGCAGACCCAGGCGCGGTTGATGTGGCGGCTGCCGGGGCACACCTGGAAGTCCATGAAGTTGACGACGTTCTCTGCCAGCTCCCAGGTGTGGACCCTCACCTGTTCGCACATCACCTTCACCATGGGCGCCCTCCAGCAGGATGGGTCCCTCTGCTCCTCTGACACAGTCATGACAACAGTGATTTACTGATTATGATAACAATAACAAGGATAACTATAATAACAATAACAATGATAACTATAATAACAATGACAATGATAACTATAATAACAATAACAATGATAACTTTCATAACAATGACAATGATAACTATAATAACAAAAACAATGATAACTATAATAACAATGACAATGATAACTATAATAACAATAACAATGATAACTATCATAAAATAACAATGATAACTATTATGACAATGACAATGATAACTATAATAACAATGACAATGATAACTATAATGACAATGATAACTATAATAATAATAACAATGATAACCATTATAACAATGATAACTACAATTAGTTATAACAATAACAATGATAACTATAATAACAATGATAACCATTATAACAATGACAATGATAACTATAATAACAATAACAATGATAACTATAATAACAATTATAACTATAATAACAATAACTATAATAGCAATGATAACTATCATAACAATAACAATGATAACTATAATAACAATGACAATGATAACTATAATAACAATAACTATAATAACAATGACAATGACAACTATAATAACAATAACTATAATAACAATGACAATGATAACTATAATAACAATGACAACTATAATAACATTAACAATGATAACTATAATAATAATGACAATAACTATAATAACAATAACAATGATAACTATAATAATAATGACAATAACTATAATAACAATAACAATGATAACTATAATAATAATGACAATAACTATAATAACAATAACAATGATAACTATAATAATAATGACAATAACTATAATAACAATAACAATGATAACTATAATAATAATGACAAGAACTATAATAACAATAACAATGATAACTATAATCAGCGCCCGCCAGCTGGATGTCTCTCTCTGCTCCTCGGACACAGTCATGACAACGATTATTATAATAACAACAGCAATAACTACCATAACAATCATAATAACTGTAATGATGACAATGATTTCCATAATGATAAGAGACAGGTCTCTCTACCCCTCTGACACAGGCACGGCAACGGTCATTATAAAAACAATAATAATTGTAATAATGGATACTGATATAGCACACTAGCCTGAAATCTGCTCTAGGTGCTCAACAAAAACATGGGTTTTCTTTTTTTTAAACAGCAGATTACATCAATGTTACATACACACACACCAAAATGTGACCAACAAACTAAACACACACACACAAACACACACACACACACACACACACACACAATGCATGCATATTTTAACACACAGTAATAACTATGATAACCATTATGTTAACAATCATAATAATTATTAATTGTAATGATGACAATAATCATAATGATAACAAGAAGAAGAATAATTATAGTAGTAATAATAATGGTAGCAATAGTATTTAGTAATGAAAATGATGATGATGATGATAAACAGTAATGGCCTGAATGATGAAGCTTAGCTTCATTTCATTACAAAAAGCATTTTTCTTATAAATATCTATCTATCTATATCTATCTATCTATATCTATCTATATACACACACACACACACATATATATATTATATATATATATATATAAATTTGTGCCATATATTTTATATATCTGTATCTCTGTCTAAATCTGTCTATATTGATAAATTATCTATCTATATATATAGATCTATCTATCTACCTATCTATCTATAGATCTATGTATCAATTAATCCATATACTTAGTAACGAGAAACATAGCAACACCAAAACAAAAGAGGAGAAAAACAGACAAAGTACACAATCATATACCAGTAAAACTAAAAGCCCTAGACATTCATAATAGCAGTATGAATACAAACAAACATGCCTGACAAATGTGTAGTATGTCTTTCATATATATATATATATATATATATATATATATCCACACATATGTGTGATGAACATGTTCACAGATTAGTTCACTGACCATATCAATTGATATTCTGACACATACAAACACCACAAAAACACACACACACACATACACACACACTCTCTCTCTCTCCCTCACACACACACACACACACTACACACAAACTAACTCACACACACACACACTACACACACTAACTCACACACGCACACACACACACACAAACTACACAAACACACACACTACACACACTCACCATGCCTGTCCACAACAAAGCTGGCCAGCTCGGAGGCCCCCGAATCTGTCTCACCAGAGGACATCACACTCATCTCAAAGCTGCCGCCTCCAGCCTCCGCCCCCTCCGCCAAAGGCTCCTCCTCCTCCAGGCCCATCGACGCCACTTGCGAGTCTCCCAGAATGCCGTTGGCCAGGTCTTTGACCAGCTGACAGCCCTCCACATGGGCGCGGAACAAAGCGTTATTGTCGTCGGCGCTCATCCACTCGTCCACTTTGGCGCGCATGGACTGCCACTGCTTGGTGTTTGCCTCGCTGCTCCCCAGGTAGACGGAGAACTCGCTGCAGTCTCCCTGACCCTGCGGGCTTTCCTGGGAGACCACCCTGACGGTGGACTCGATGGCTTCCCGCACAGAGGACGTGTACAGCTTCCTGTAGCAGAGTTTCCGCAGGTGGTCCTTGTGCTCCACAAGCTGGAGGTGCACCTGCTGGAACACGGCATGCAGGCTGAGGTCCCTCTCGCTCAGCTTGACTCTCTGACCTTTCTTCTTCTTCTTCTTGGGGATGAAGGGGCGGTAGAGATGGTTGCGGATCGCCTCTCGCACAACGATCAGCTTCTGTACGATCTCGTGGGTGCCGTCCCTCTCTCGCTTCAGCCTGGCCAGTTTTTCAGGGTCCGCCCCTGTCTTCTTCAGCTCGTTCATCTTGAGCTGCACGTTGTCCAGCCGTGCGTTCTTCTTCTGGATGTCCTTGGTGACGTGCGTGTAGAAGGACTCGATGAACTTGGGGTCGCACGCCTGCAGGTATGACTGCGTCGTCATCTCCTCCGCCTGAAGGATCACCTCCTTCTGCCTGTTGAGGTACTTCTCCGTGATGTCGATGTTCCTCTCTGCCTCCTTGATGTCTCTCTCCACCGTCTCCTGTTTGACCGTCACCAGGCGGAGGCTCTCGCGAAGGGCCGGGATGTCCTCTTTCTGGAACGTGACGGCGGGGAACACGTAGCAGTGCAGGATCTGGGCGATCTGTGGAAATATACGCAGGAAGGGTTGCCAGGGGAGAGAGGGAGGGTTGCGGGGGGAGGGGGGAGGTGGATGTGAGGGATCATGGAATGTGGATACGGGTGTGTGTGTGTGTGTGTGTGTGTGTGTGTATACAGGCTATGTG
>NC_134889.1:3331459-3336459 GCF_041734735.1 Babylonia areolata
TGTGTGTGTGTGTCTGTGTGTGTGTATGTGTGTGTGTGTGTGTGTGTGTGTCACTGTGTGTGTGTGTGTCTGTGTGTGTGTATGTGTGTGTGTGTGTCTGTGTGTGTGTGTGTCTGTGTGTGTGTATGTGTGTGTGTGTGTGTGTCACTGTGTGTGTGTGTGTCTGTGTGTGTGTATGTGTGTGTGTGTGTCTGTGTGTGTCTGTGTGTGTGTGTGTGTGTGTGTGTGTGTGTGTGTGTGTGTGTGTGTGTGCATGTGAGTGCACGCATGTGTGTGTGTGTGTGTGTGTGTTTCAGTCACCTCTGTGTGAAGCTGCCCCTCCTCAGAGAGGCGGTCCCAGCTTCGAACCAGCACCTCCGTGCGCTCAAACATTTCGTCAATGATGGGGTTGAAGTCGACCACCCCTGGGTGGTCAGAGAACAGAGGGCGTGCCGACTCCGGCATGAAAGGCCGCTCAGACTCCTCCGTTCTGAGGGCCGCCTGGTCGATGTACACCTTCTTCTTGGGTTTCCTCCGTAAACGAACCTGTTGTGGTCAAGGAGGAAGCAACAGATCTTTATAAATGCATGTATGTATGTATGTATGTCGGTGTTATCAGCTGAACGCTGATTGTCTTTACTGCGTGCATTTCTTGCACTCAGTAAAATGCACACACACACACACACTCACACACACACACACTCACACACACACACACACACACACACACACACACACTCACACACACACACACACACACACACACACACACACACTCACACACACACACACACACACACACACACACACACACTCACACAGACACTCACACACACACACACACACACACTTGACTACAGTCTCTCCCACACATGTAAATTGTAAGTTTCTGACCATCAAAGCGGTGTAAACATTGTGCCAGTGAAAAAAAAAAATATTAAAAAGCATGATATTGATATTGTTATAGTGTGCCAGCAGTGTCACCCCCACCACCCACACTCTGTCCCCCTTCCCTCCCCATCCCTTCACCCCCCCCCCTCTACAATCCCCCACCACCACCACCACCCCTAGTCTAGGACTAGCAGGCGACAACTATTCAAAATGAAGCACGAACTAGTAAATGAAAAAAATGGGAGTCTACATGGCTGATGAACTTCAACATTGATAAATGACATGTCTTCACCATCACTAAGAAGAGAAGTCCAGTTCTGGCTGGTCAGAAACTGAATGGTCAGTCACTCTCAAGAGTAAACAGTGCCAAGTACCTGGCAGTAGAAGTGTCAAAGGATAGCTCTGCAACTGGGGGAGTGGGGGGTGTGGGGGTGGTGTCTCACAGTCGCAGTAAGACCAACAAAATCTCAGCCTCTGCTTACACTTACAGAACTTTCCATGGCTGTTCCACAGGAGTCCACACCAGCTGCTACAAGGGCGTTGTCTGACCCATCATGGAATATGATGCCACCGTCCAGGATCCCCACCAACAGAACCTCATCAACAACCTTAAGTATAACCAGAGGCGTGCTGCCAGACACATAATGCATGGCTTCAGCCATACCACTAGTGCCTCAGGATTTGTCGTCTTGGCTCAAGCTGGAACCTCTTCAGGGCAAAGGCAATGTTGATGTACAAACTTGACATGGCAAGGGCCTTGTTGACCTGCGACCTCCAGAGGGTACTCTCCAGCCAAAACCCTGACCTTCCAGAAGGCAGCCTGGGAAACTATGAATCCTATATTCCCGTTCTGATGTTCATGGGTATTCCATATATTTATCTGGAATGCTCTCCCCTCCTCTGCCTTCTCTACTAACTCCCTAACTGCCTTAAGATGAGTTGTTGAGGCCTGGGCGAACTAACCCCCAAATCAGCTGAATCCCTGGCCTTCAGTTCCATCTCAACCCCACTGGAAAGTCGTGTTGTCAAAGGCTGGGGCTGTGTTGGTCAGGTGTATTCCCAGGGACCACTACAGTGGCAGCACTGGGCCAGCTGGAACATCCCAGTGTTTTTTTCTTTCTTTCTGTGTAAGGGGGTCAGGGGCTCGGGAGTTTGGGGGTGGGGGGTGGGGGGGGGGGAATTATTTCAACGAGTTTACTTCTGGAACTGTGAAAGGCAGTGTGATAACAAATGGAACGCAATTTAAGTAACGGATGAGAATGCCTTTATTTTCAGACTTTCTGGCAAAGGCTAGAAATCTAAAGACAAAACAACTACTTAGTTCCTTTTTTCTTATTTTCTTTCTTCTTCTTGTATTAAAAATTTAGGAAAAAACATATATAAAAATAGCGATGGTGATATGAATGATATCAACTTACCGAAACTTTGGGTGTTAGCAAATGTTCGTTTGGGTCGGATGTACTTTCTTGGATCATCACAGACCTCGGGCTCCATCGTGCATCTCTGGCGTTACAGTCCAGATAAACTGCCTCCATGGCCAAAGCTTTGAACCACGCGATAGCATCCACGGAACTGCTCCGACTACCACTGGTACTTCCCGGACTCTCAACATTTCCCCTGCCCCTCCTGGGCGAATCAGAAATAAGTTTGCCTTCCACCACAGGTCCACAGTCCTCGTTAATGGTAACATTGTTAATCACTTTCACCACACTATCAAACTGCACGTAAACATACATGATTCAAGTCTGATGTCTCTCCGATTCAGTCAGCGGACATAGTTCTGAGTGAAGTCATGGTACCAGTCATCGTCTGCGTTTTCTCATTCGCTGACAAGGAAGCAAAACGAAAACAAGAGTTACTCGTCTTTTCACCCAAACACAGGCGAAGTAGCCTAACAGAGATGTACAAATGTCAACAAATAAAAGCGCTAAGTTGTGATGAATCAAAAGTTTTATGTGATCATATATATATACATATATATATATATATATATATATATATATATTAAATATCTGTGTGTGTGTGTGTGTGTGTGTAAATACATGTATGTATGTATTACACACACACACACACACACACATATATATATATATATGTGTGTGTGTGTGTGTGTGTGTGTGTGTATGTGTGTGTGTGTAAATATTAATTGCACATTTTTCTACGAGATTTACGGGTTGTTTTTTTTTCCACGCAACATTAACATGAACTCATCAAACAAATATTGAATAGTGTTGTATCTTTGGATTTGGTCGATAATTATGTGGTTAAAAAGCAGTCTGTAATCAACCGTGATGCCTTCCTTCTTTTTCTTCGTCTGTTTCAGGCTCGCGATCAATAGATGTTGATAGGGTTTATTTTCGTTTTTGTTCCTTTCCATTTCAGAAGAACCTTTGAACCATATCAAGGGATACAACTCGTATTCCAGTACTTTCACAGTGTTGATTTCAAGCCCTGAACTTTGGCTTTTTAGGCGAATAGCGAACTGAAGTTTGAGCGCATTTATTTTCGCCAGTTATTTCACAGATTGTGACATCTCTCAACATGTTTGAGGATTACGTTCCCGTGTTGACAGGCGCAGCAGTAGTTGGGGCGGTGTCTCTCGCGTTGCTGGGATTGAGAGGACGAAAACGATCTCGGAAACTTGACGACCTCAAGACAAAGCTGACTGGGAAAACGGCCATTGTGACTGGTGCCAATACAGGTGCATCGAAAGCAAGCATGCACAGATACTCTCGTGCACACACATGCGTGCGCACACACGCACACACACACACACACACCATGTGTTCAAAAATCTCCTTGACATGAACATCAATTTAAAAGAAAAATTTACTGACTTTGATGAGTGATTTACAGAACATGTAAAAGAAAACATAGATGTATCCCACAAATAAAAGGGGACCGATATTGAAGGGGACATAAAAAAAGGCCGTGAGGCCTAGGCAGTCAAATGCCATTCCCTACACTACTACTACTACTTAGCAAAGCCCCAACATCTCAAGCAAAAAACGCAGGCGCACAAAGCAAGCTTGCATCCAACCAGCTGGTCTACATATAGCAGTGAACACATGCACCAGCCCATTATGTGTACAGTTTATTTTCACGAGCTATTTATGTTTTCTAGATTAACACTACGGTGGCACATGGGTGGAAATAGCATTCCAGGAAATAGAAACATGCATGCACACACTTGTGCACACTCACAGTTGCACACACATATATTACACACACACACCCTGCATGCATACATCTACCACCAATTCACCCACTTCAACTGACACGCCTACACCTACAAACCCATCCATGTGTTTGCTATTTGTTTTGAGCTGTGAGAGAATATATTTCGTTTGTTTATTTATTTATTTAGTAGTAGTAGGGTTAGGGACAAAAACAAGCTTTGAAGCTTGTAAACAGTCCCTTCTTTGAGCTCATGACACATTCTGTTACAGACTTTGGTCAAGATTTGATGCTTCATTTACATTTTATTTATTCATCAAACTCTCTGAAAATAGTTAATAATTTTGAAAAATTGTCCTGTTGATTCTTCAATGACTTAGTTGATGGTGCTTGTTTTACATGCAATGGCAGTTTATTCCATACATTTGTAAATTGGTTACTGAAGCAAAACTTTCTTGTGTTTGTATTTGAACGTTGTACAAAAGTTTTTCCATCAGTATTTCTTGTGGAACTGTATTGAGGTGCAGAGAAGAACTGATCCCAAGATACATAAACATGACCGCTGAAAAGCTTATATGTCTCAATGAGATCACCACATATCCTTCTACCCGCAAGGGAAAATAATTTTAAATAAGTTAATCGATCATTGTAAGACATGAGCCTACATTCATGTACCAGCTTTGTGGCTCTTCTCTGTACCCTCTCAATTGCAATCGATTGTCGCTTCAGATAACGACACTTTATATTATTAATTTATTTCCATACTCCAAGTGAGGTCACAGCAGACCTTTATATAGTTAAAAAAAATATATCACAGTCAAGATAATTAAAAGTTCTTTTGATTATTCCCATCATTTGATTTTGCTTTATTTATGCATGCAGTTATGAATATATGTAGGTCAAATGAAAGATTACTATCAAAAGTGACTCCTAGGTCTTTTTCATTGTCACAT
>NC_134889.1:3341459-3361459 GCF_041734735.1 Babylonia areolata
ACATACTCACTCACTCACTCACTCACTCACTCACTCACTCACACACACACACACACACACACACACACACACACACACACACACACACACAGAGAAAGAGAACTGATGTGACCACAGTGGGAAGGAAGGAAGGAAACACTTCACCATGCGTGATGTTGTGCGGATCTGATGGTGACGCCGGAAAAGCGTCTTTTGATCAGCGTCGCAGAGTACGGCTTTAAATCAGTGGTGTCCATCGCGGGTCGTAGTGTCCTGGTGAATCATTAACCATTACCTCATGGGTACTTGGAAGCTTGAGTGCTAACTGCTATCCAAAGGGGAAAGTCCTGACCAGTATGAGAATGACTTCACAACAATTTGTTTCCCAATTCTGACGGGCGCAATAGCCGAGTGGTTAAAGCGTTGGACTGTCAATCTGAGGGTCCCGGGTTCGAATCACGGTTACGGCGCCTGGTGGGTAAAGGGTGGAGATTTTTCCGATCTCCCAGGTCAACATATGTGCAGACCTGCTATGCCTGAACCCCCTTCGTGTGTATACGCAAACAGAAGATCAAATACGCACGTTAAAGATCCTGTAATCCATGTCAGCGTTCGGTGGGTTATGGAAACAAGAACATATCCAGCATGCACACCCCCGAAAACGGTGTGCATACAAGTGAACGCAGAAGAAGAAGTTTCCCAATTTGGACAAATCATCATCATCTCCATCTTCATTTTCAACATCATCATCTTCATTTGCATCTTCATCTTCATAATCATTGCACAATATATAACACATGCATTGATAAATGTTTTTTTTTTTTCTTTTAAAAAGCTCAGTAAACCAGTCTTTTTCATGTCAAGGGGGGAAAAAACCTGAAAAGAACAAAACAACAAAAAAACAAAAAAAAAAGAACCCAAACAATTTGTTTCATTGAATTAATGTTGATGTGCCTGGAGTGATCTCTCGCTCTCCACTGCATGTGTGAGGGAGATGGATGGGTGTGAGGGGTAGTATGTGAGTGTCTGTGTCAGTGTGTGTGTGTGTGTGTGTGTGTCAGTGTGTGTGTGTGTGTGTCTGTGTCAGTGTGTGTGTGTGTGTGTGTGTGTCTGTGTCTGTGTCTTGTGTGTTATGTCATTGTGTGACTGTCAGTGAGTACTTTCACTAAACACTTAAAAAAAAAAAAAGTTCTTTGTTTTCTGTAGGCCTTTTTTTTTTTTTATCTTCAATTACAAAATAGTAAATAGCACTTTGCAGTTGTGATAGAGAGAGAGAGAGAGAGAGATCTAGATATATAGGTTGGTAGGTGGATAGATAGATGGATTGATAGATTTCAGTCCCAATCTGTTGTACCTCTGCCTTTCATGAAAAAACAACAACACAAAACAAACAAATGCTGCAACTACTATAACTGCTACTGCTGCTACTACTACTACGACTACTACTACTACTACTTTTACATAAATCATTTTCAGATTTACTGAGGCGCTCAGCTCCTAGTCGTATCATCAACGTGTCCTCAGAGGCCCAGCATTACCCCAAGCAGTTCTGTTTTGACTCGCTGTGCGGGAAGAAAGCCCTGAGTGATTTTTCGGCCTACGCTCTGAGCAAGCTGGGCAACCTGCTCTTCACCCGTGAGCTGGCCGAACGACTGGCGGATAGTGGTGAGTTGTGTGAAACCAAAGTACCAAGGTGACATTTTTTTATTTTTTTTTTTTGCTGCCCCATCATCTGCACCGTTTCAGTGGCATTACTCCCACGCCGCTCATTTAGATTCCCCCATACACGGCCACACCCGGGTTCGTCCGTCGCAGTTCCAGCGTCGGCGGTCCACATGGAACCATCGATGTTAGGTCGCCAGGAGGCCACACACCAGAGGAGACCCTGCACTGCTGCTGAGTCACTTTGGTGGTGTTCAGTGGTGCCTGTTCTGTTTTAACGTACTTAGGACACCACCTACTAAGCCCCCTACTAAAGACAATAATGGCTTAGTCACGGAGCCAGACTGAGTGAGCGTCCCTCCCAGAGTGGAGACTGCCACCACGTCCCTCAAACAACAGCCCCCCATGAACCTGCCAACACTGAAGACATTGACAGGACTCACCCCAAGCACGGAAGTGGAGGGGTATCGAAACTGAGGTCACCATGAGAGCAGGGCATGAAAGGCCACAGACTTTGAGACTATTTTGTTTATATTGATGATGATGAAGGAGACCAAGGTGAAATTTCATAGACTCGAAAAAAATGGTGGAGTGATGGCCTAGAGGTAACGCGTCCGCCTTGGAAGCGAGAGAATCTGAGCGCGCTGGTTCGAATCACGGCTCAGCTGCTGATATTTTCTCCCCCTCCACTAGACCTTGAGTGGTGGTCTGGGCGCTAGTTATTCGGATGAGACGATAAACTGAGGTCCCATGTGCTAGCGTGCACTTGGTGCATGTAAAAGAACCCACGGCAACAAAAGGGTTGTTCCTGGCAAAATTCTGTAAAAAAAAAAAAAAAAATTCACTTCTATAGGAAAAACAAATAAAACCGCACGCAGGAAAAAATACAAAAAAATGTGAGGCGCTGTAGTGTAGCAATACGCTCTCCCTGGGGAGAGCAGCCCGAATTTCACACAGAGAAATCTGTTGTGATAAAAAGAAATACAAATACAAATACAAACTGATGCAAAAGCTTGTATGTAAACTTCACACCAAAAAAAAAAAAATTTTTTTTTTTGCATCCATTATTTTGTCATTGCATGAATTTATTGAACCAGTGAACTTTGCTGGGAAACTTTTGTTTTTTCATGAAGGAGAGAAACTTTTTAACTTTGTGTGTGAATTTGACCAGTCTTCAGGTACATCCCTTCTCGGCTGAGGCAGTGTTTGATGAGGTGCCCCTCTGCCAGGTCCATCACTTTAGGAAATAGCTCCCTTGTTAGCTGTAGGCATTTCTTGAAAAGATCTCCATTGACGGGCGCAATAGCCGAGTGGTTAAAGCGTTGGACTTTCAATCTCAGGGTCCCGGGTTCGAATCACGGTGACGGCGCCTGGTGGGTAAAGGGTGGAGATTTTTACGATTTCCCAGGTCAACGTATGTGCAGACCTGCTTAGTGCCTGAACCCCCTTCGTGTGTATATGCAAGCAGAAGATCAAATACGCACGTTAAAGATCCTGTAATCCATGTCAGCGTTCGGTGGGTTATGGAAACAAGAACATACCCAGCATGCACACCCCCGAAAACGGAGTATGGCTGCCTACATGGCGGGGTAAAAACGGTCATACACGTAAAAGCCCACTCGTGTGCATACGAGTGAACGCAGAAGAAGAAGAAGAAGATCTCCATCAAAACTAAGTTCCTGTGTAGATGACGTTGTTGCCAGCATGTGCTGCTGCCAGAGCTTCAAAACCAGGCCTTGAAATCTTCCGCCCAAATCAAGTTTGGTTTGGTCTTCATCGTCATCAATGTAAACAAAACAGTCTCAAAGTCTGTGGCCTTTCATGTCCTGCTCTCATGGTGACCTCAGTTTCGATACCCCTCCACTTCCGTGCTTGGGGTGAGTCCTGTCAATGTCTTCAGTGTCCGCAGATTCATGGGGGGCTGTTGTTTGAGGGACGTGGTGGCGGTCTCCACTCTGGGAGGGACGCTCACTCAGTCTGGCTCTGCAACTAAGCCATTATTGTCGTTAGTAGGGGGCTTAGTAGATGGTGTCCTAAGTACGTTAAATCAGAACAGGCACCACTGAACACCACCGAAGTGACTCAGCAGCAGTGCAGGGTCTCCTCTGGTGTGTGGCCTCCTGGCGACCTAACATCGATGGTTCCCTGCGGACTGCCGATGCTGTAACTGTGACGGACAAACCTGGGTGTGGTCATGTATGGGGGAATCTAAATGAGCGGCGTGGGAGTAATGCCACTGAAACAGTGCAGATGATGGGGCAGCAAAAAAAAAAAAAAAGAAAGAAAAAAAAAAGGTTTGGTTTGGTTTCCGCCAGTGTGATGCACTTTCCGGCTGACATGTTTACCGACGTTGAAAGTTTTGAAAAAGGTCTCGTTCTTCAGTCAGTGAATGCTTTGGCGAGCTTTTGGTAAAAAGACCGAATCACCACGGTGTTGTCTTTCTTGGACCAGCTAACAACAATGGCTACATGTACTCTGTTCATATATTCTTATTCTTCTTCTTTGTTCGTGGGCTGCAACAGCAGTTAGGGCAGTCTGTCTGTGAGGTGTGTGGTCAGTCAGACTTCTCACAGCAGTGAGGGCAGTCTGCCTGTGAGGTGTGTGGTCAGTTAGACTTCTCACAGCAGTGAGGGCAGTCTGTCTGTGAGGTGTGTGGTCAGTCAGACTTCTCACAGCAGTTAGGGCAGTCTGTCTGTGAGGTGTGTGGTCAGTCAGACTTCTCACAGCAGTTAGGGCAGTCTGTCTGTGAGGTGTGTGGTCAGTCAGACTTCTCACAGCAGTGAGGGCAGTCTGTCTGTGAGGTGTGGTGGTCAGTCAGACTTCTCACAGCAGTTAGGGCAGTCTGTCTGTGAGGTGTGTGGTCAGTCAGACTTCTCACAGCAGTGAGGGCAGTCTGTCTGTGAGGTGTTTGGTCAGTCAGACTTCTCACAGCAGTTAGGGCAGTCTGTCTGTGAGGTGTGGTGGTCAGTCAGACTTCTCACAGCAGTTAGGGCAGTCTGTCTGTGAGGTGTGTGGTCAGTCAGACTTCTCACAGCAGTTAGGGCAGTCTGTCTGTGAGGTGTGTGGTCAGTCAGACTTCTCACAGCGGTCTTTCTGTCTCTGTGTGTTACAGGTGTGGGGGCGTACTGCGTGCACCCGGGCGTTGTGGCCACAGAGATTTGGCGAAACCTGAACTGGTTCCAAGCCATCATCGTCCGACTCATCTTCTTCTTCCGGATGACGGTGAGCCTCAGCATGATCCTGATTATCAATATTGTTTTTTTTATTATCATTCATTTTATCATCATTATTATTGACTCACTTGTGTAAACAAAGTGAGTCTATGTTTTAACCCGGTGTTCGGTTGTTTGTGTGTGTGTCTGTGTGTCCGTGGTAAACTTTAACATTGACATTTTCTCTGCAACTACTTTGTCAGTTGACACCAAATTAGGCATAAAAATAGGAAAAATTTAGTTCTTTCCAGTCATCTTGTTTAAAACAATATTGCACCTCTGGGATGGGCACAAAAAAATAAAAAATGAAGCCTAATTATATGCAAACTGCGTTTACTGTTATATTTATATTTTTTGTATTCTCTAAACTTGGCACTTTGATCTGATATTCTGACCCAACAACAAGAGCAGTCATTATTATCATTTCTTGTTCAAACAGGAACTTCTTTTGCTAAGCCTGGAAGTTTTATTTATTTTGCAAACGTTTTTGGTGCAGATAGTAAAAAAGGGAAATTACTCTGTAATTAATGCTAAGGGACTTAATTTGCTTTAAACTGATCTTCCTCATCTTGAACATTACATTTTGAAATTATACTCAATACATAAAAAGCTTGTGTGTTTTACTCTCAGTCATATGTGAGTCTTGAAGGCCTTGCCTGTCTTGTTATCAGTAGTAGTAGTAGTAGTAGTAGTATCATATGGTCATTGGTGGTTTGTGGTCTTGTGACTTAGTGGTGATCCGTCCACCGTTTCGAAGTGGGAGAATCTGAGCGCGCGAGATAAAATCCCACAGTCAGAAGTATTTTCTCCCCCTCGGCTAGACCTTGAGTGAACGTTTGGCTGTTAGTCAATTACAAGAGACAGTAAACTGAGGTCCTGTGTGTAGCATGTGCTTAGTGCATGTAAAAGAACCTAAGGCAACATAAGGGTTGTCCCTGGCAAAGTTCTGGAAGGAAAAAAGAAAGGAAAAAAAACAGTATGGCTCAGTACTGTAGCGACATGCTTTCCCTGGGTAGAGC
The DNA here is from genome assembly GCF_041734735.1 of Babylonia areolata. Classification (NCBI taxonomy): domain Eukaryota; kingdom Metazoa; phylum Mollusca; class Gastropoda; order Neogastropoda; family Buccinidae; genus Babylonia; species Babylonia areolata. The sequence goes on from NC_134889.1 coordinate 3,347,332, forward strand.
AGCCCGAATTTCACACACAGAAATTTGTTGTGACTGAAAAGTAAAACGAAACAATTGTTGTTTCCAGCCCAGTCAACCATACAGACCATATCAGGGCTGAAAACACTGTCGATAACGATCCTACATAACCTTGAAAAAATAGAGAATTAAATTAAGGAAAATAACAGGCACAAATACAGTCACATTGACATACATAAATTTTGGAGACATTTCTGATGTTGACCATTCTGCTGACTCTAAGATTCCCCCCCCCCCACCCCCACCCCCACGCCCCCTGAAAACAGCCTGAACACAAAGAATTCAATACTTTTGGCATACTAAACTATGAAGAGATTTTTTTTTTTTTTAAATTAAAAAAAAAACACCAGGGCGGAACTTACATGTATAAGGCACTAAAAAAACAAAACAAAAAAACAACCTCTCCATACTATGCCTCCTTGAGAAATGAGGAAGTCTGCTTAATTAGCATGTGGGGAGATTTTAACTCTCTCCATACGAACGGCGAAAGAGATGACGTTAACAGCGTTTCACCCCAATTACCATCATCAAAATATTGCAAGCGGAAGGCTCTTATACTGAAGAGGTGAATGTTGACAAGAGATACCACAATTCTGACGACGGAAGCTAAAGGTTGGGTCATTCAGACACCCTCTGGACATCCGAGGGGTCTGTGTAGAGGAGAAGAGAGGACTGGCCGTACTGAGTGAGTTAACGTTGATATTAGGTATAGAAAGTTTGTTGACCGTGCACCGCTCAGATTGCCACCCCTTCCTCCGAACTCCCCACAAAGGGAGGAGAGGAAAGTCATCAGTGGCAGAGGGCTGACCATCAGAGCCGACAGTCAGTCCTGCCCGCTTTGCACTCACGACTGCTACTGCTGCTGTGAGTTATGGAAACAAGCACATACCCAGCATGCACACGCCCGAAGATGGAGTGTGGCTGCCAACTTGGCGGGGTAAAAACGGTCATACACGTAAAAGCCTACTGGTGTACATAGGACTGAACAGTGGGAGTTGCAGAAAGAAGAAGAATCCTTAATTCTGCCTGCAGGAACCGGAGGTGGGAGCTGAGACCTCAATCTACACCTGTGTGTCGCCGGACGTGGTGTCGGGGAGGTACTACATTGACTGTGCCCAGGCCGACAGCAAGGCCAATCCTCTGGTCAACGACAGGGATGTGACCACCAGACTGTGGGACGTCAGTGCCCAGCTGACCAACATCCCCAAGGAAATTTCCCCCCTGGAGAATTAAGTTTTATTTTTATGTTGTTTTTTTTTTTTTTTTTTTTTTTTTTTTTAGTGCTTGTTTGGAATCTGCTGAGTTTATGAGTGTGGTGGGGTTTCTGACGTTTTTTTATGGCACCGGTGTTTTGTGGTTTGTTTCATAGCGTCTGTGTTTTTCTTGTACAAGACTTGTTGATATCTTATTGCACGGGTGCAATAGCCGAGTGGTTAAAGCGCTGGACTTTCAATCTGAGGGTCCTGGGTTCGAATCTCGGTAACGGCGCCTGGTGGGTAAAGGGTGGAGATTTTTCCGATCTCCCAGGTCAACATATGTGCAGACCTGCTAGTGCCTGAACCCGCTTCGTGTGTATGCACACGCAGAAGATCAAATACGCACGTTAAAGATCCTGTAATCTATGTCAGCGTTCGGTGGGTTATGGAAACAAGAATATACCCAGCATGCACACCCCCGAAAACGGAGTATGGCTGCCTACATGGCGGGGTAAATAAAAAACAAACAAACGGTCATACATGTAAAATGTTAATGTCTGTCTGAGTGTGCATGTGTGTGCGTCTGAAATCTGATTGAATGACACAAGAAACGAATGATGAGCGCCCAGTGGCAGCCGTCAGTTGGCTCTACCCAGGTAGGCAGCCTGTGGTGCAAATGTTCCTGTGTATGTAAAGCGCTTAGAGCTTGGTCTCTGACTGAGGATAGGCGCTATAGAAGTATCCACATCAATCAATCAATCACTTTATTATAGTTTTGTTGTTGGTTTTTCTTTGTGCTGATATCTTACTATGTTACTTATTATGTTTTGTTGTTGTTGTTTTTTTCTGTGCTGATATCTTATTAAGCTTTAACTCGTTATTCTGATTGTGTCAGATGTTAACTCACTTAGTACTGCCAGTTAGCTCCCCTGACTTTCCCCACAGACGACCCATTTGTGTGGGTAGGAAATAAAATCGCCAAAAAGCAAATGTTAGAATCTATGAACTGAAAGCTTCCAAACTGATCAGTAACATAACGAGTTAGTTGGGGACAAAATATAAGACTTCCTCCCTTTTTATGCTGTCATGAAAGTATCCATAGTTTGTGTTTGAAATTTGCGCAGATTGATGACTTGTAAATGAATCCAGGAAAGCACATAGAGTTTGAAACACATTAAATTCAGATATAGCCCCGATAGGGACCCTTCGTCCGGAGTGAGTTAAGTTCAGAGTGTTACATGGCCACAATAGGGCCCCTTTGTCTAATTCTTTTTTTTTTTTTTTTTTTTTTGCTGCCCCATCATCTGCACCGTTTCAGTGGCATTACTCCCACACCGCTCATTTAGATTCCCCCATACACAGCCACACCCGAGTTTGTCCGTCGCAGTTCTAGCGTCGGCAGTCCACAGAGAATCATCGATGTTAGGTCGCCAGGAGGCCACACACCAGAGGAGACCCTGCACTGCTGCTGAGTCACTTCGGTGGTGTTCAGTGGTGCCTGTTCTGTTTTAACGTACTTAGGACACCACCTTTGTCTAATTCTGTCGTCTGCCTTGTGACCTGAGACGAAACTGTGTCAGACACCATTGTTGACACCCACTGTCCACGTGAACCAGTAACTGGGAAAATAACTCTGCTGCTCTCGAGCACAGCAACACACTCTGCTTCGGATCCACTCTGTTTACGCATACTCAGATTCAAACACTCGACTGTTGGCCACCGTTCTTTCTGTGTCTCAGGACCTTGCGATTGGAATGAACTTCCTCTCAAGTCTCCACACTCAGCTCTTTCAAGTCTGGTCTTAAAACCCACCTCTTCCCAAAATAGCCTCCCTTCCCTGCCCCTTCCTTGTCTTCAGTTTCTTCAGTTTTTTAGAGTTATGCATGCGTGTGAACGACTGGTGCGAAAGTGCTTTGATTTGTCTCTGCGCAAGATTCAGTGCTATATAAATACTGTTATTATTATTGGTGGTAGTGGAATGATCAGTTAAGATATGATTAGCTCATAACGTCATTGTGCAATGTAGGTGCCACTCCAAAAATTCAAAGCTGTCTAAGGCCCGAATCAGGGCCCCTTGTCTGAAACTGTTGTGGACAGTAGGACCCAGATAGGGGCCATTGGTCTGCAGTGAGTTAAGCAGGGTTTTTATATTGGATACTTTGTTGCTTGTATTTTAGTGTACTAATCAGCACAGTAACGATGATGGTTATTTAACTGTACGTCTTTATTGTCCAGTTTTTTTCATAACCAGAAAATTTTCTCTGGTCATCACTGCTACAATTTTTTTTTATGGTGTAATTATCTCAGTATGACCTATTTAAGATTCTGTTTGGCATGGACAATTTTGTCCTTTCAGAAACGGTGTTTTTTTGCAAAATGAAATTATGTTGTCAGGTTGGTTTTATTTTTTGTTGTTGTTGGTTTTTTGTTGGTGGTTTTTTGTGTGTTTTTTTTCTCTTGCTTTCAACCTTTTTGTTCTTAATTAATGTAGGTACACTTACTGTGCCATACATACATGCAGTATTTGATTTTGTCCTGTGCTTATCTGTTATTTATTCACTTTTTTTTTTTCCCCCCTCAAGGCCTGACTAAGCGCGTTGGGTTACGCTGTGCTTGGCAGATGTGGTGTAGCGTATATGGATTTGTCCGAACGCAGTGACGCCTCCTTGAGCTACTGAAACTGAAGCTGAAACTGCAATATATCAGGAATTATTGACAGAAGACAGGAGAGTAAACAGCGACAGAAATTCAGTTGTAATGGGTCAGTCTCACCTGAGCGACATGAAAAGGGGTGGGATAACAAAGTGCAAGACATTGCAAAGAGTGGCTTAACAAAGTGCAAGACATTGCAAAGAGTGGCTTAACAAAGTGCAAGACATTGCAAAGAGTGGCTTAACAAAGTGCCGACATTGCAAAGAGTGGCTTAACAAAGTGCAAGACATTGCAAAGAGTGGCTTAACAAAGTGCAAGACATTGTTAAGAGTGGCTTAACAAAGTGCAAGACATTGCAAAGAGTGGCTTAACAAAGTGCCGACATTGCAAAGAGTGACTTAACAAAGTGCCGACATTGCAAAGAGTGACTCAACAAAGTGCAAGACATTGCAAAGAGTGACTTAACAAAGTGCCGATATTGCAAAGTGTGACTCAAAACAAAGTGCCGACAATGCAAAGAGTGACTTAACAAAGGAGTGACATGACTGTGACATGACAAAGGAATGACTGAACAAAGGGGTGATATATAACAAAGGGGTGACATAACAGTGGTATAACTATCACAAAGGAATAAATTAGCAAAGGGATGACATGGCCACCCCCCAAAAAAAACTAAACAAAGGGGAGGCGACTTGATAAAGAGGTGGCATAACAAAGAGAGGGTGTAACAAAGGGGTAACGTGGCAATGGCATTGCAAAGGAGTGAAATAATTAAGGAGTGCTATAACAAAGGAGTGGCATAAACGGCATAGCAAAGGAGTGCTATTACATTGGAGTGATATAAATGACATAGCAAAGGAGTGCTATTACATTGGAGTGATATAAATGGCATAGCAAAGGAGTGCTATTACATTGGAGTGATATAAATGACATAGCAAAGGAGTGCTATTACACAGGAGTGATATAAATGACATAGCAAAGGAGTGCTATTACATTGGAGTGATATAAATGACATAGCAAAGGAGTGCTATTACACAGGAGTGATATAAATGACATTGCAAGGGAGTGCTATTGCACAGGAGTGATACAAATGATATAGAAAAGGAGTGCTATTACATAGGAGTGATATAAATGACATAGCAAAGTAGTGCTATTACATAGGAGTGATATAAATGACATAGCAAAGGAGTGCTTTTGCAATGGAGTGACATAAATCACATGGCCTAGCAAAGGAGTGCTATTACATCGGAGTGATATAAACGACATAGCAAAGGAGTGCTATTACATAGGAGTGATATAAATGACATAGAAAAGGAGTGCTATTACACAGGAGTGATGTAAATGACATAGCAAAGGAGTGCTATTACAAAGGAGTGATATAAATGACATAGCAAAGGAGTGCTATTACACAGGAGTGATGTAAATGACATAGCAAAGGAGTGCTATTACAAAGGAGTGATATAAATGACATAGCAAAGGAGTGCTATTACGTAGGAGTGATATAAATGACATAGCAAAGGAGTGCTATTGCAAAGGAGTGATATAACTGACATAGCAAAGGAGTGCTATTACAAAGGAGTGATATAAATGACATAGCAAAGGAGTGCTATTGCACAGGAGTGACATAAATGACATAGCAAAGGAGTGCTATTACAAATGAGTGATATAAATGGCATAGCAAAGGAGTGCTATAAAAAGGAATGACATAAATAACATAGCAAAGGAGTGATATTAGATAGGAGTGATATAAATGACATAGCAAAGGAGTGCTATTACACAGGAGTGATATAAATGGCATAGCAAAGGAGTGCTATAACAAAGGAGTGATATAAATGACATAGCAAAGGAGTGCTATAACAAAGGAGTGATATAAATGACATAGCAAAGGAGTGCTATAACAAAGGAGTGATATAAACGACATTGCAAAGGAGTGCTATTACAAATGAGTGATATAAATGACATAGCAAAGGAGTGCTGTAACAAAGGAGTGATATAAACGACATTGCAAAGGAGTGCTATTACACAGGAGTGATATAAATGACATAGCAAAGGAGTGCTATAACATAGGAGTGATATAAACGACATAGCAAAGGAGTGCTTTTGCAATGCAGTGACATAAATCACATGGCCTAGCAAAGGAGTGCTATTACACAGGAGTGATATAAATGACATAGCAAAGGAGTGCTATTACATCGGAGTGATATAAACGACATAGCAAAGGAGTGCTATTACAAAGGAGTGATGTAAATGACATAGCAAAGGAGTGATATTACATAGGAGTGATGTAAATGACATTGCAAGGGAGTGCTATTGCAAAGGAGTGATATAAATGACATAGCAAAGGAGTGCTATTACAAAGGAGTGATATAAATGACATAGAAAAGGAGTGCTATTACAAGGGAGTGATATAAATGACATAGCAAAGGAGTGATATTACATAGGAGTGATATAAATGACATAGCAAAGGAGTGATATTACACAGGAGTGATATAAATGACATAGAAAAGGAGTGCTATTACACAGGAGTGATATAACTGACATAGCAAAGGAGTGCTATTACAAATGAGTGATGTAAATGACATAGCAAAGGAGTGCTATTACATAGGAGTGATATAAATGACATAGCAAAGGAGTGCTATTACACAGGAGTGATATAAATGACATTGCAAGGGAGTGCTATTGCACAGGAGTGATATAAATGGCATAGCAAAGGAGTGCTATTACACAGGAGTGATATAAATGACATTGCAAGGGAGTGCTATTGCACAGGAGTGATATAAATGGCATAGCAAAGGAGTGCTATTGCACAGGAGTGATGTAAATGACATAGCAAAGGAGTGCTATTACATAGGAGTGATATAAATGACATGACAAGGAGTGATATAACAAATGATATAAATGACATAGCAAAGGAGTGTTATAACAAATGATATAAATGACATAGCAAAGGAGTGTTATAACAAATGATATAAATGACATAGCAAAGGAGTGCTATTACAAAAGAGTGACATAAATGACATAGAAAAGGAGTGCTTTAACAAAAGGAATGACATAAATGCCATGAACAAAGCAGGTGATATATATATAAAATAAAAAAAAGGGGGGGGGGGGGTTATATGACAAAGGAGTGACATGGCAGACATAAGAACGGAGTGATATAACAAACAATTGGGTGACGTAACAAAGAAGTAACATTACCCCATCCACCCCCCGCCTCCCACACCCCCCAAAAAAGTGACATTAAAAAAAGGAGTGATATGACAAAGGAGTACCGTAACAGACGTAACAAAAAGAGTGATATAACAAACAGTGGGGTGATATAACAAAGGAATGATCTTCTTCTTCTTCTGCGTTCGTGGGCTGCAACTCCCACATTCACTCGTATGCACATGAGTGGGCTTTTACGTGTACAACCGTTTTTACCCCGCCATGTAGGCAGCCATACTCTGTTTTCGGGGGTGTGCATGCTAGGTATGTTCTTGTTTCCATAACCCACTGAACGCTGACATGGATTACAGGATCTTTAACATGCATGTTTGATCTTCTGCTTGCATATACACACGAAGGGGGTTCAGGCACTAGCAGGTCTGCACATGTGTTGACCTGGGGGATCGTAAAAATCTCCACCCTTTACCCACCAGGCGCCGTCACCGTGATTCGAACCCAGGACCCTCAGATTGACAGTCCAACGCTTTAACCACTCGGCTGTTGCGCCCGTCGATGACGATAACAAAGCATTGATAAATAAGAGGTAAAATAAAAGCAGTGTTACAAATATCACTGTGTCTCCTTTATCGTGTGTATTCTGTGCAAGACTGCGTCCGATGATTTCACTGTAACTCTAGAAAACTGATAGTAATAATAAGATGAAGGATAGTAATGATAGAAATAATAATAAAAACAGTCAGTGCTAACAATAGCAATGATAATGATAATAATGATGATGAAAATAATGATGACGATAATAATAGTAATAATGATGACGATGATTATAACAATAATTACAATAATAATGTAATAATTATATTCAGATTCCCCGTATAGTGTGCTCTAAGTGCCTCACGTGAAAGAATAGCATAAACAACAGTGCATATACATCAAGATGATAATACAAACTGCAAAATGATGTGAACCATTACAAAAAAAAAAAAAAAAAAGGACGAAAATTTCTACTTCTGCTCTCAGATAACCAGTCACACAATCTTTGACACATCTTCCCTGTGAACCATTTTCAGTATTTGTGTGTATCTGTGTATATACTGTGATGATGGGGACCAATAATTTGTATTTGTATTTCTTTTTATCACAACAGATTTCTCTGTGTGAAATTCGGGCTGCTCTCTCTCCCCAGGGAGAGCGCGTCGCTATACTACAGTGCCACCCTTTTTTTTGTGTATTTTTTCCTGCATGCAGTTTTATTTGTTTTTCCTATCGAAGTGGATCTTTCTACAGAATTTTGCCAGGAACAACCCTTTTGTTGCCGTGGGTTCTTTTACGTGCGCTAAGTGCATGCTGCACACGGGACCTCGGTTTATCGTCTCATCCGAATGACTAGCGTCCAGCCCACCACTTAAGGTCTCATGGAGGGGGAGAAGATATCGGCGGCTGAGCCGTGATTCGAACCAGCGCGCTCAGATTCTCTCTCGCTTCCTAGGCGGACATGTTACCTCTAGGCCATCACTCCCAGTTGTTATTCTTTGTTCTTTGTTATCAGGATGGTGCTATTTTTGTGACCATAATGTCTCTTTATCATGCTTTATATCTCTTGGTGGCAACCAGCTTAATTGTCTACATGAGAAAACATTCCATTAACGAACATGGTGCAGGTGCAACTCGGTGCAGTATCAATATTATTACGATTGTATCTTTATCATGGTTAATGTCGTTGCTTCCTGTAACGTGCTGCTACTGGTGTTTACAAAACAGTACTTTCATTTGTGATACTCTGCTCGGAGTTGTTTGTTTTTGTTCAAGGTCACTCGAGTTTACATTTGTTACATACGTTTGTATTCACATATATACATTTGATCCAAAAATATTTTGTATGTTTGTATTCACATATATACATTTGATCCAAAAATATTTTGTGTGGCTTTTTTTTTTCCATTTAAACTCTCTCTCTGTCTCTCTCTGTCTCTGTCTGTCTCTCACCTTCTTTCTCCCTCACCTCTTTCTGTCAGCCCTTTGAGCTGAGAAAGTGATTTGTGTGGATTTTTCAGAGACCTGCTGGAAATCACATTGTAATGGTCCTGCATTATGCATGTGTGCATACATAGTTTTGGTGATACACATTTATACGCGAGCACGCATGCACGCACCCACAGACACAAACACACGCATGTGCATACATAAATGCATGTGCACACTCACTCACACACACACACACACACATGCACACAGATTGTTTGCAAGCGTGTGTGCGTGTGCACACACACACACAGACCAAATATACTGACCAGAACAAGTTAATAAAATGATTTTATTTCTTCTATTTATACATAATACTCAATAGAGAATTCTCTACTAATTTTTTTTTCCTTTTCACAGTAACCCAGTGGAGATAATTGATTATCAACGTGATTAATTACAAGCAATTATATTCATTTTACAGAGATGTTTGGTTGGAACTGTATAATTAAACTGGTTACATGATAATAAATAATGTAATCTGTTTGACACCAAAATTTGAACAAAAAATGAATTAGTGCAAAACATTGAAAATTATTTTAATTTTTTGGTGCTGTAACTTTGACCATCCCAATTCTTCCATAAGTACAAATTGTTAGTATAGGCAGTTTTGGAGCAATTTGGATCAAAAGACGTTAAGTACAAATTGTTAGTATAGGCAGTTTTGGAGCAATTTGGATCAAAAGACAACAACCACGAACAACTTGACCTTAAGGACGTGAAGCCGATAGGTCGATAACTCCACGTACAATTGAATAAAATCATATTTTTAGGGATCACTTGAAAAGTATGTTCTGCCGAGATTCAGGTAACTCTGACAGGACTGTACCCGTGATAAGGAGAGACAGCACGAGATGTCAGGTAACTGACAGGACCGTACCCCGTGATGAGGAGAGACAGCACGAGATGTCAGGTAACTGACAGGACCGTACCCCGTGATGAGGAGAGACAGCACGAGATGTCAGGTAACTGACAGGACCGTACCCCGTGATGAGAGACAGCACGAGATGTCAGGTAACTGACAGGACCGTACCCCGTGATGAGGAGAGACAGCACGAGATGTCAGGTAACTGACAGGACTGTACCCCGTGATGAGGAGAGACAGCACGAGATGTCAGGTAACTGACAGGACCGTACCCCGTGATGAGGAGAGACAGCACGAGATGTCAGGTAACTGACAGGACCGTACTCCGTGATGAGGAGAGACAGCACGAGATGTCAGGTAACTGACAGGACCGTACCCCGTGATGAGAGACAGCACGAGATGTCAGGTAACTGACAGGACCGTACCCCGTGATGAGGAGAGACAGCACGAGATGTCAGGTAACTGACAGGACTGTACCCCGTGATGAGGAGAGACAGCACGAGATGTCAGGTAACTGACAGGACCGTACCCTGTGATGAGGAGAGACAGCACGAGATGTCAGGTAACTGACAGGACCGTACCCCGTGATGAGGAGAGACAGCACGAGATGTCAGGTAACTGACAGGACTGTACCCCGTGATGAGGAGAGACAGCACGAGATGTCAGGTAACTGACAGGACCGTACCCTGTGATGAGGAGAGACAGCACGAGATGTCAGGTAACTGACAGGACCGTACCCCGTGATGAGAGACAGCATGAGATGTCAGGTAACTGACAGGACCGTACCCTGTGATGAGGAGAGACAGCACGAGATGTCAGGTAACTGACAGGACCGTACCCCGTGATGAGGAGAGACAGCACGAGATGTCAGGTAACTGACAGGACCGTACCCTGTGATGAGGAGAGACAGCACGAGATGTCAGGTAACTGACAGGACCGTACCCCGTGATGAGGAGAGACAGCACGAGATGTCAGGTAACTGACGGGACCGTACCCCGTGATGAGGAGAGACAGCACGAGATGTCAGGTAACTGACGGGACCGTACCCTGTGATGAGGAGAGACAGCCACCCCTTCTGAGTGCGAAGCGGGCAGGACTGACTGTAGGCTCTGATGGTCAGCCCTCTGCCACTGATGAACGTTCCTCTCCTCCCTTTGTGGGGAGTTTGGAGGAAGGGGTTGCAATCTGAGCAGTGTATGATTCATTCGAATGGGATATAAAGTTAACTTTAAATCAGTAGGCCCAATTTAGAATTCATAGTAATCATTTGTAATGGAGTCTACCGACGGATGAGTAAGCAGGCAGGCTTATCTGTCGGTGTGTGTCCTCATATGTGAGAAGAGGCTGATTCTGGATGCACAGCACTTCCCACAGGTGTTGCAAGGGAAAACGTCTGCAGAAGCTGAGCCCTGCTTCCTTCACTCAGGCTTCTCCTTAATGGCCAACGTTCTCTTGTTTTCAAACATCTTTATGTCACTAGAGCACAGCTTCCTCCAGCGAGAGCGGTCAAGGGCATCAGTTTCCCACTGGGAAGCGATTTCTACTGATGTCACAGGCTTTGAGGTTTGTCTTCAAGGTGTCCTCGAAGCGCTTGCAGGGTCTTCCAAGGTCACGGTGGCCTTCTTTCAGCTGGCCATACAAGAGCATCTTCGGGATCCTGCTGTCTGCCATGCGGACAGAGTGTCCTGTCCAGCGTAGCTGGCACTGGATCAACAGGCTTTCGATGCTGGGCACTGGGCCGCTCCTGTCTAGGACCTGGAGGTTAACTCACTCAGTACGGCCAGTCCTCTCTTCTCCTCTACACAGACCCCTCGGATGTCCAGTGGGTGTCTGAATGACCCAACCTTTAGCTTCCGTCGTCAGAATTGTGGTATTCTTTGTCAATATTCACCTCTTCAGTATACGAGCCTTCCGCTTGCAATATTTTGATGATGATAATTGGGGTGAAACGCTGTTAACGTCGTCTCTTTCGCCGTTCGTATGGAGAGAGATAAACACTTCACAACAACCGTAAAAACCCATGTGATGCTAGACTTTTTTTTTCATCAAAAATTTGTATTTTGCTCATGCATCTCGCTCTCATTGAATCTTGTATAAACTATGCGTCAACTGTCTGGGATTCACTGAGTGATAAGATCCTAAAACCACTCCAAAGTCTCCATAGGCGTACTCTTCAATTGGTTATTCTAAAATCTTCCTCTTTACATGTTTCTGATTACATAGAACTTGATATATTGGCAATGAAAATTAAACTTAAATATTAATAAAGCCACATTTATGTTCCAAATATTATCAGGTTATGCCCCACCCTCTCTCATAAGTAATTTTCCAGTAAATAGTCACCGTCACGCACATAAAAGAACTTTGCCTCGGCCAAGAAATTTATCTTTATAAAAACAAGTCTCATATACTCTGGTGGATATTTATGGAATACTATTTCATCTACACGTAATACTAGTAAACTCCAGTCTCAGTGTCTTCAAAAGACTGTAATTATCATAAACATCTCATGTCAGAGCTAAGGTCTACGAATCCTTGAAATTACTGAGACTGAAAAAAACAAATAATGTATTCTCAATATCTTTGTCTATGCGTCTGTCTCCTTTCCTCCCCTCCCCCTTTCCCCCCCCCACCCCCCCCCCATCCCCTCTGTCTCTGTCTCTCTCTCTCTCTCTGGCAGCAGTTTTCCTCTCTCTCCTTCTTCGTATCTCTTCCTTCCTAACCTTCTCCCTTCCCTCTCTCCTTCACGCATAGCGGTATGCATACGATGTTATTTTGTGGAGAATTGCTCATTTTCTGTGCCATTTATTTGTTGTTGTTGTTGTTGTTGCTTGCCATGCAATGTGTATGTTTTTTTTTCCCTACCTTTTTTTTTTTTCAGTCTTCTTGTATTTCCTAGATATTAGTTTATACGTTTTCTTTACGAGGGTAGGATGAAAACAGGCCGATAAGTGCCTATTCCTTTTCCCTCAATAAAAAAAAAAGTTTCGATTTCGATTTTTTTTTTCTCCTTCAGCTACTACGATGCATGTATTATGTACACGTGCACAGAATAAGTGTTTAAAGAGAGTAAATATTTAAATCTAAAAAAAAAAAAAAAAAAAAAAAAGTAGTCAAACAAGACATAACACTGTCAACCGTGCGTTTTGTGAAACGAAGGTAGGCAACTTCAAGTTATTTCGTGAAGGGTTGGTTTTTACTGTGAGAGTTGTGTACCTTCCTCTCTCGGTTCTACATGCACACAAAATGTTCGTTATCTCTCTCTCTCTCTCTCTCTCTCTCTCTCTCACACACACACACACACACACACACACACACACACACACACATTTTGTACATTTAACTTTCATATCTTCTATTTACGGATTCCTCCTTATGTTTTAACTTTCGCTGGCTGTCGCTGTGTGACTACACACGGAAGCCGGCTCATCAATGTGGGTCGTCCATGACCCATACCTTTTAGAGACAAAAACCTGTATATTCCTCCAAAGCTTGTGTGCCGGGTCGTGCACGACCCATACTTTGTAAAGAGACAAAAACCTGTATATTCCTCCAAAGCTTATAACCAAATATAGAAAAGGAAAACATATCGTAACAACTGATTACACACACACATGCGCTCGCACACGCACACACAGACTCACACAAACACAGTACACTCAGAAGAAACACATGCTCACGCATTCACACACACGCACACAAACACACACACACACACACACACACACACACACACACACACACACACACACACATACACACACACACACACAACTGATCACTACACACACAAACGCATAATACCAATGCACATACATACAAGCCCTACTTATGGACACAGAGATAGATAGAGAGAGAGAGAGACAGACAACGAGACAGACAGACAGAGAGAGAGAGAGAGAGATGACTCATAGCATCCTATTCACGCACAATCAAAGATATTCAGTCACACAGGTACATGCTGTTAGAGGAAGGGATGGAAGGGGGTTAAAGCTGAAGACCGGCGAAAGGGACGGGGTGGGGGTCAGGGGGGGGGGGGGGGGGGGGGGTAGTGGGAGAGTAGTGGGGTAGTGAGGCTATTGAAAGTAAAAAAACTTCTTTATTTTCCTTCACTAAATGCAAATTAAACCTTCTGAAATCACTGTTAAAAACGGGTACGGGTCGTGCATGACCCACACGAGCTTTAGTCGAGGGGTGACCACGTTTTTTT
>NC_134889.1:3366459-3368959 GCF_041734735.1 Babylonia areolata
TGTTGTAGGTGTCGTGTTGTGTTGTTGTTTGCGTCGTTGATAGTTTGTGTTGGGTGTCGTTGTGTTGTAATGTTGTCATTCAGTGGTTGTCAGTGTTCAGTGTTGTTGTTGGCTGTGTTGTGTTGTTGTGTTGTGGTGTGGTGTGGTGTTGGGGGCCAGTGCACTGATGTTTGTGCTTTCATAATTATCTGTGAAACTGCATGTTTGTTGCATATCTGTTGTCGCGGCTGTGTGTGTGTGTAGGGGGGAGGGAGGGGGGGGGGGGAGTGCAGTGCGTGTGTGTGTGTGTATGTGTTGTGGGCCAGTGCACTTATGTTTGTGCTTGCATATATGTTGTCGTGGTTGTGTGTGTGTGTGTGTGTTATCTTCAGTTTAACGTCTATTCACTATAAGTGTTTTTAGACGGAAAGGAGTCAAGTAGTGGATAAAGGAAAGGGAGTGCATGTGAATATTAGTGTAAAAAAGTGTTCATGTTATGTATCAGAGGGAAGGTAGATTATTATAAGAAAAAGTCTAAAGAGATTGTGGTGTGTATTGAATGAGATGTCATGGTGGGGGGTGGGGGGGTTGGGGGGGGGGCGAGAATATGTATATGCATATCAACAATTATTAACCTACAACAATGTAAATATAAATAACAACATTAATTAATTGTAATACATCAAAGGAGGATACCAACTGGACTGGAGTTTAAAATTTCCGAAAACATTCTAAGCAATGAATAATCATTCAAAATCTTTTCAGTAGCTAATGAAATATTGGAAGAAAAGTCATCAACTACATCTTTAGGAATTAACTGTCTTATGCTCGGACAATGAACGAGTAGATGGCTTACAGTTATTTGCTTACCGCATATACATTTTTTTTCTTTTGAAAATTTTGTACGAAAGGCATTTAAACGAATTCTGTACATTAGACTTGTAATTTGTCTTGAATGTGCTGCTGGTGTCGAATTTAGAAAATGTTTGGGATTAGCTGCATTCTTTGTGTTTACACAACAGTGGTAATATTGATTAGTGTGTGTGTGTGTGACGTGTGTGTGTGTGTGTGTGTGTGTGTGTGTATATGTGTGTGTGTGCCGCGCTCTGTGAGTGTGTGTGTGTGTGTGTGTGTGTGTGTGGCTGTGTGTGTGTGTGTGGGGTGTGTGTGTGGGTGTGGGGTGTGTGTGGGGTGTGTGTGTGCCGCGCTCTGTGTGTGTGTGTGTGTGTGTGTGTGTGTGTGTGTGGTGTGTGTGTGTGTGTGTGCATTAACAAATACTCGAGTTTTTTGGGGTTTTTTTTTTTAAGTGTGTGTGTGTATGTGTGTGTGCGTGTATGTGTGACGTATGTGTGTGTGTGTGTGCTTGTGTGTGTGACGTGTGTGTGTGTGTCCATGTGTGTGACGTGTGTGTGCGTGAATGTGTGTGTGACGTGTGTGTGACGTGTGTGTGTGTGTGCGTGTGTGTCACGTGTGTGAGTGTGTGTGCGTGTGTGTCACGTGTGTGTGTGTGCGTGTGTGTGAGTGTGTGTGTGTGCGTGTGTGTGAGTGTGTGTGTGTGTGTGGAGGGGTGAAGAGGAGGAGTGTGGAGCCGGAAAGGGGTTGGGGCGGGGGGTGGGGGGGCGCTGGTGGGGGGCGGGGGGGGGGGAGTTTGGGGTCAGAGGTAGACGCGAAAGGTCACCGCCGCAGTATCAATAGCAGCACTTGACTGACCGATTGGCGACCCCCGGGCGAACGAATGAAGATGACCTTGACCTGTACAGACAGAAGGTCACTCTGAAACCATCAACAACAGCAGTTGGACTGACAGTGAACCATGATGACAAAGTTCTCCTAATCCTCAGCCCCTCCAGCTAGCACAGAGAGGGACAGAAACAAGGCAAAACTGACCAATGAAAAACCACCTGGACTGCATGGCCATTGCGCGGGTCACGCCCCACCCCCACCCCCACCCCACCCCGGCCGCCCTACCTGTTTATACAGAGTTCACAAAATATAAGGACCACTTACCTTACTACTACTACTACTACTACTGCTGCTGCTGCTATTAATGATAATGATAGTAATCATCATCATCATCATCACCATCATCATCACCACCACCATCAGTGTTTATGTAGCGTTGAATCTTGTGCAGGGACAAACCACAGTCATTCATTCACACGCTCTGCATAACTCTTAATTCACACACACACACACACACACACACACACACACACACACACACACACACACACACACACACACACACACACACACACACACACACACACACACACACACACACAGTAAATAGAAAGCTAACGAAAATGAAGACGATGAAGATGCAGGGGGAGGAGGGGGGAGGGGGTCAGGGAGGAGGGAGGGGGGTGGGCTATTTTGGAAAGAGCTGGGTTTTAAAAAAAATTTTTTTATTCAAGTCCAGACTTTGAAAGAGCTGAGTGCAGACGGAGCCCTGACGAAGCGAAAGAGGAAGTTCATTCCAAGTGAACGGCTCAGAGACGGAGATTTCAGAGAATTCAGT
>NC_134889.1:3376459-3378959 GCF_041734735.1 Babylonia areolata
TCCCCCCCTCTGCCCCCCCCCCCCCCCCAGTCTCTCTCCCTCTCTCTCTCTCTTCCTCCGTCTCTCTTACTCCCCCCACCCCCCACTCCCACACACACCACTCCTGCCCCTCCGCCCCCACCCCTCACATCCCCCAACACCCTCTCCATGTTGAACTGTTTTCTGACGCCGCAACAAACATCGCCTAACCCCTCCTCCTCCAGTTAAGTCCCTCAACACAGAAGACAGCTGCTGAAGCAAAAGTGAAGGAGTAACGCCAGCGCCGGCGCCGGGTGGATTTCCACCCCTGCTGCAACAACAACACCCAACCCCCCCCCCCCCCACCTCCCCACCCCCACCCCCCCCATCCGACTTCTCTGGCAGCGGACCGCGAGACCAACAATACCCCGAAGTCGACGACCTGCCCCCCCCCCCCCCCTCACCTCGCTAACCCCCCACCTCCCTACCCTCTTGCCCCCAACTACCCAGTGCCACCCGCTTTTTCTCTGTGTGTGTGTGT
This sequence comes from Babylonia areolata, assembly GCF_041734735.1. NCBI lineage: Eukaryota > Metazoa > Mollusca > Gastropoda > Neogastropoda > Buccinidae > Babylonia > Babylonia areolata. The sequence continues at coordinate 3,376,959 of NC_134889.1, forward strand.
GTGTGTGTGTGTGTGTGTGTGTGTTTAAGTGTTAGAGAAAGAGAGAGAGAGAGTGTGTGTGTGTGTGTAAGTGAGAGAGAGGGAGATGGAGAGAGAGAGATAGAGAGTGTGTGTGTGTGTGTGCATGTGTGAGAGACGGAGAGAGAGTGTGTGTGTTTATGTGAGAGAGACGGAGAGATAGAGTGTGTGTGTGTGTGTGTGTGTGTGTATGTGAGAGAGAGAGAGAGAGAGCAAGAGAGAGAGAGAGTGTGTGTGTTTATGTGAGAGAGAGAGAGAGTGATAGAGAGAGTGTGTGTTTGTGTTTAAGTGAGAGAGAGAGAGCGTGTGTGTGTGTGTGTGTGTGAGTATGTATGTGTGTGTGTGTGGGTGTGTGTATGAGAAAGAGACAGAGAGAGTGAGAGAGAGAGAGGCAGACAGACAGACAGAATGTGTGTGTGTGTATGTGTGCCCGCGCGCGCGCGCGCGTGTGTTTGCGCCCGTTGTGTGTGCGCGTGCATGCGTATGCGTGCGTGCTTGCGCGGTGTGTGCATGTGTGTGTGCGTGCGCCGGTGTGGTTGCTGTGGTGTGGACTAAATACTGACAAACCACAAAATGACCCCCCAAACAGGTGTCATTCGAGACTTGCCCAGAGAATGACTCCCGGGGTGATAAGACCCAGACCCAGCTAGGTGGGGGTGGGGGCGACGGGGGGGAGGGAGGGGGAGGCGGGCGGGGGGGGGGGAGGTTAAGGGGGAGGGGGGGGGGGGGTGAATGTTAAGGGGGAGGGGGGGGTGCACTTTGCAAGCTGTGTCACCGGGGCCAATGTGTGGGCGAGTGCCAGTGTGCGTCACTACCAATGAGAGTTCAGATTCCTTTATTATACACTCCCAGTCCTGGTGGCCGTGGCAGGGGTAGGTTGAAATGAACGAGGGTTTGGAATTCTTCAAGACTGCTGACGTCGGCTCCACAGCAAGACACTGAAGACCCCTTCTGTCAATCACGTGACACAGGGCCGCGTTCCTTGTCGCCGGCCGGGCAGATGGCCACGCCCCGGGTGGCCCAGCGGTCCAGTTTGTCTTAGTGTTTGCCGTGGCTGAAATTGAGTAGCGGTTCGAGTCCTTTTAAATTAAGCGTGTAGTCCAGAAATAGGGGTTTTGTTTTGGAAAGTTTGTTCTTTTTATATTATTGGAGCTTTTTTAAAAATTTTATTATTATTATTTTTTTTTTTTTTTTACTTATTCATTTATTTCTAATAATAATAATAATAATAATAATGGATACTTATATAGCCTTCAATCCAGAAATATGCTCTAGGTGCTTTACAAAAAAAACCGCTTTTGTTAACATAAAACATTATATCTCACCAAAATGTGACTACACACACACACACATACACGCACACACACACACACACACACACACACACACGGCACACCCACGAACGCACGCACGCACACACACATGCACGCACACACATACACTAGCACACACTCACACACAGGGGGTGTGTATGTGTTTCTCTGTTTATTTATTCATTCGTGTATGTATCTATTTACCTGTGTATTCGTTCATTTATTTAGTTGATTAGTTGGTTAGTTAGCTCACTCGGTACGGCCAGTCCTCTCTTCTCCTCTACACAGACCCCTCGGATGTCCAGTGGGTGTCTCAATGACCCAACCTTTAGCTTCCGTCGTCAGAATTGTGGTATTCTTTGTCAACATTCACCTCTTCAGTATAAGAGCCTTCCGCTTGCAATATTTTGATGATGGTAATTGGGGTAAAACGCTGTTAAAGTCGTCTCTTTCGACGTTCGTATGGAGAGAGTTAGTGTTGGTTTTATTGAACGTTTGAGGGATTTCAGTTACTCTCTTCTTTATTTTTCATGGCAAACTAACTAATGTGTCACATTGTGTCTGTCAATGTGAGTGTGTGTGTGTGTGTGTGTGTGTGTGTGTGCGTGGGTGTGTTTGTGTGTCAGTGTGTGTCAGTGTGTGTGTGTGTGTGTGCGTGCGTGTGTGTGTG
>NC_134889.1:3388959-3391459 GCF_041734735.1 Babylonia areolata
TCATTACAAGGAAATTGTCATTGAAAAGGGGTCGTCATTACACGGAAATTGTCATTGAAAGGGGTCGTCATCACACGGAAATTGTCATTGAAAAGGGGTCGTCATTACACGGAAATTGTCATTGAAAGGGGTCGTCATTACATGGAAATTGTCATTAAACTGAAGGGGTCGTCATCACACGGAAATTGTCATTGAAATGGGTCGTCATCACACGGAAATTGTCATTGAAAGGAGTCGTCATCACACGGAAATTGTCATTGAAAGGGGTCGTCATCACACGGAAATTGTCATTGAAAGGGAGTCGTCATCACACGGAAATTGTCATTGAAAAGGAGTCGTCATCATACGGAGATTGTCATTGAAAGGGGTCGTCATTACACGGAGATTGTCATTAAACGGGAATTGTCATTAAACGGGAATTGTCATTAAACGGGAATCATCATTACACGGGGGTCATCACTACGCAGGAATCGCCATTATGGCAGATCTCTTGAAATGGTCATTACACAAGAGTCGTCACTACATTGGAAATCACCATCACACCGCGTGAAAATCGCTGCTGCGTTACATGGGAATCGTCTTTATGATAAAGCTCTGGAAATGGCCATTGCACGGAAATCATCATTACACTGAAAATCGTCATTACGGGAATCGTCAATAGGACAAATCTCTGCGGGGAGGGGGGGGGGGGGGGGTCGAGCTCACACGGAAATCGTCATAATGTGACCGTAATTATAGATTTGTGGCGCAGTTGATTTCCTGAATGAGACTGCAGAACACACTCCAAGAACTTCTTATTTGCAGGCCAGTGGATGTGCTAGCTTCTCCGAGTGCAGTGATTACATGATGACATCAGCCACAAACCCGAAGAGAACTGCGCCTTGAAGAGAACTGCGCCTTGTATATATCGAGAGAACTGCGCCTTGAAGAGAACTGCGCCTTGTATATATAGGTTCCACAAAAAGAGAGAGCAACCCCATCCACAAAAAACAAAACAACCCCCTTACCATCAAACATATACAACCCCAGCCACACACACACACACAAACAACTCTCCCACCACCAAACACATACAACCCCAACCACAAAAACAAAACAACCCCCTTACCATCAAACATATACAACCCCAGCCACACACACAAACAAACAACTCCCCCACCACCAAACACATCATACAACCCCAACCACACAAACAAATACCCGCACTTAAACAACTCCAACCGAACAAACTTGACCTTTAGGGTGTAGACGCCAATAGGTCGTTAAACTCCAACGATGCGCACGCGATATATATATATATATATATATATATGATTATATAAAGGCTTTTAACTCACTCAGTACGGCCAGTCCTCTCTTCTCCTCTACACAGATCCCTCGGATGTCCAGTGGGTGCCTCAATGACCCAACCTTTAGCTTCCGTCGTCAGAATTGTGGTATTCTTTGTCAACATTCACCTCTTCAGTATAAGAGCCTTCCGCTTGCAATATTTTGATGGTGGTAATTGGGATGAAACGCTGTTAACGTCGTCTCTTTCGCCGTTCGTATGGAGAGAGTTAAAACAGGTGTGTTTCGTAAAATGTTGAAAAAAAAAAAAAAAGAAAAAAAAAAGCAAAAAAAAAAAAAAAAAAAGCGAGAGGTGGTATGAATTATGCAAGGTGCACAATCATGGTACACCACTGGTCTCTCACTGAGAACACTGACGACTGTTTCAGGCACACGAACAGCTTGTCAAATGCGTTTGAAAAATCCATGTTTCAGCCAAAAACATATTTATTCATTAACAGCTGCGGATTTTCGTTCCATTTTCACGTGCACGAAAATCACCTCTTGTTGTGCTCAATGCATTGGCTGTTTGCCGAAAATTCAGCATCGTTACTAGTGTTGTTGTTGTAATTGTATTTCATTTTATCACAACAGATTTCTCTGTGTGAAATTCTGGCTGCTCACCCCAGGGAAAGCGCGTCGCTACACTATAGCGCCACCCTTTTTTTTTTCTTTTTTTTTTTTCCTGCGTGCAGTTTTATTTGTTTTTCCTATCGAAGCGGATTTTTCTACAGAATTTTCCCAGGAACAACCCTTTTGTCGCCGTGGGTTCTTTTACGTGCGCTAAGTGCATGCTGTACACGGGACCTCGGTTTATCGTCTCATCCGAATGACTAGCGTCCAGACCACCACTCAAGGTCTAGTGGAGGGGGAGAAAATATCGGCGGCTGAGCCGTGATTCGAACCAGCGCGCTTAGATTCTCTCGCTTCCTAGGCGGACGCGTTACCTCTAGGCCATCACTCCATTACTATACCCCCCGACAAAAGATAACTGCGCAAGTTATCTGCCAAGTGGTCCTGAACTTGTTGTGAACAGTGTATACACGTCATTCTGAGTCATCGACTCGTCACGGTGTAGTACAAGGGTGTGGTCTGCACTGGAAGACGTATACTGCTGGTCTGGCACACTGAGCTCAATATTGAGCTCGATGGTATGGCGGCATAGAGTGGAGGT
>NC_134889.1:3398959-3401459 GCF_041734735.1 Babylonia areolata
AAAATCACATTGATTCGGGAGCGACTAGAGAGTATTGATTCTACATGAAGGAGGGATGCTGAAACGGGGAGGGGGCAGGGAGGGGGGGGGGGGGGAAGGGCCCGGGGGCCGGGGGTGGTGGTGGTGGTGTTAATACCTGTTCTGTTGTTTACCTGCTTGTCGAAGCTGCTGAAAAATAATATCGATTCCATCCCTGTGTGTGTGTGAGTTACTTCTTCTTCTTTGTCCTCTTTCTCCTTCTCTTCCTTTGTCTTCTTCTTCCTCCTCCTCCTCCTTTCAATTCCTCTTCTTCTTCTTCCTCATACTCCTCTTCCTCCTCTTCTTCTTCTTCCTCCTCCTTCTCCTCCTTTTTCATCTTCTTCTCCTCCTCCTCCTCGTCCTTGCCCTCTTCCTCATACTCCTCTTCCTCCTCTTCTCCTTCCTTCTCCTCCCCCGTCTTTCTTCTTTTTCTGATTCTTCTCATCTTCTTCCACCTCCTCCTCCTTCTTCTCCTCCTCCTCCTCCCCCTCCTTCCCCCTTTCTTCTTTTTCTATTTTTTTCTCTTTTTCTTCCACCTCCTCCTCCTCCTCCTCCTCCTCCTCCTTCCTCTTCTTCTCGTCCTCCTCGTCCTCCTTCTTCTTCTTCTTCTCGTCCTCCTCCTCCTCCTTCCTCTTCTTCTCGTCCTCCTCGTCCTCCTCCTTCTTCTCTCTTGGAAAAAGAAGAAGAAAAAGACCAAGAAGAAAGAGAAGAAGAGGGAGGGGTTCACCTTTTTCAGGGACACCCCGATATATGACACATACAGGCCCTGACATGAAACCTCCCAAGAAAAGAGAAACCAAAAAAAAAGGGCTGACCGAGAAACACCTAGCAAAGACTCCTCCAGGCAGACACCAAACAAAATGGGGTCTCACCTGGACCAGACACAGACAGAGGCAGAGAGCAAGGGGACTGTGTGGTTTTCTCGTTGTCGGTGATAAGTGATAACAAACTCTAGGGAGAGCTGGACAGTACAAGGTCTTCAGAGAAGAAGGCCCCCCCTCAGTCAAGTGTTTCGGCCCTTAAATCAACTCCTTACACTTTAAGGGGGCCGGGCCGCACCCAGGTCATGACTCCTGGATGCCCTTGTATTGCCGCCTTTTCTTTTTTTCTGGTCCTCAGCAGGTTCGAACCCGCGCCTCCAGAGTGGTCGCCACTTCAGGATTGAGTTACCTTTTCTGGCAGACGTTTTAACCACTGAGCTATCGTACGCCTAGGGAAAATTTAATCCTTATGAAGTTTACTTTCATTCCTCCTCGACCAGATCCAGCTGGAACTCTTTTCTGCTGCTTCTGCCATTGCCTTGAGAGCCCATGTCCTCTCTCTGCCAGAAATCGACAGCTGTTTCATGAGGCTGTGGGCAGATGCGCCCACAAAAACCCTCTTGCACCAGTCTCTATGGCAAGGACTTTGGCTTGGAAGCCAGATTCTCTCAGGCTGCTGGTTTAAACCAGCATACTTCTCGGTCTTGTTGATGTGGGCTTCCTCCATTCTGCTTTCGTATGGCACGGTGAGCTCAATCAGAATCGCTTGTTTCGTTGCCTTGGGGTGGAGTACTATGTCAAGTCTCATGCCGCTCTTGCTGATATCCTATACCCCAAAAGGGAAGGAAAACCTACCCGGATAAGTAACAGACAGTTGCTAAATACCGCCGCTACGTAGATGGGAGGAGGGGTGGTGGTGACGGCGTTGCAGGTAGAGATGTAGACAGGAATGTCTGTCAGCGCTCTTTCAGTCAGCTCTCTGGGCGTTGCATCATCTTCGCTCAGTACAGCGTACATACATCGTTGGTGCGTAGCGTTTGTATGTCCTCTGTGTGTGTGTGTGTGTGTGTCTGTGTGTCTGTGCGTGTCTGTGTCTGTCTGTCTCTCACCCCCCACTGTTTGGTTTTTTAAACAAATTTTTAAAACATTTTTTAAATTCCATTTTGATAGGTTGACATTTTACAACAACAACAGCATCTTAATGGACATTTATAAAGAAGAAAAAAACAAACAAAGAACAAAAAAACAAAACCAAAAACCAAACAAACAAGCAACAACAAACAGCATAAATACTCTGACAGAAACAGCCAAGCAGCTGGATTATACACTGGTTGGTTATCATTATGGAGTATTATCATTCATTTCTTAAGATCTTACACAAGCTGTTCAAGGAATACAAACTGTCAAGTATCTTAGAACACGTTCACAGCAAGTGAACACCTCGATCATTTCTTATGAATATCAATAAAAAGAAAATAAATATGGGTGGTTAATTTTCGTTAATCATGAACAGGTTACTAACCATTTCTCACTCTCCACTGTTTATGATGTGTATCAAATGTAGAGTGATGGCCTAGAGGTAACGCGTCCGCCTAGGAAGCGAGAGAATCTGAGCGCGCTGGTTCGAATCACGGCCCAGCCGCCGATATTTTCTCCCCCCACTTCCACTAGACCTTGAGTGGTGGTCTGGACGCTAGTCATTCGGATGAGACGATAAACCG
>NC_134889.1:3406459-3503959 GCF_041734735.1 Babylonia areolata
TAAATACACACACTTCAACACACCCGCGACCTACTCCTTCAGTTTCGTTTACTATACGCCCCCCTCCCCCTCCTCCCGCGGCCCCCTCCTGACCCCCTCCTGACCCCCACTTCTCCCACACCATCCACTGACACCCCCCTCCCCTCCCCCCCCTCGCCCCCCCCCCCACCCCCCCCACCCCCGGCCCCCCCACGAACCTCCGCAGCCGATAAAATAAGTGCGCTGTTTGTGGTTTCCATCTCTTGTTTAGTTCCCCATTGCGATGAATCAATGAAATGTTTCCTTCTAACGACGTCATGGGGAAACAAAAATCAAAAGAAAAAAAACCAAACCCCACACCAAAAAAACGTAAGCTTCCATAAACTGCCAGCGTGTTTTCCGCGGAGCTGCTGAGTAAAGGGGGAAAATGATCCCGGTGCCAAGACTACGTATCGGTCGGTCGACCAATCGGCGCACGTGCACGTCATGACAGCCATGCTGGAAATTTCTGTGGAGTTGCGGAGGTTTAGTGGTAAGGACACATTGCCCTGCGCCAGAGAGAGAGAGACAGAGGGACAGACGGACAGAGAGAGAAATAGGGGTAGGAGTGGACAAGACTGATCTGATGAAGAAGACAAGACGAAATACTTTATTTACGAGGGCAATAGAGAAGCACTGGTGTGCTTTTATTTTTGTATATCCTTCATTTTTATTTTTATTTTTTTCCCCCCAATCCCAAGAGAGAGTGAGAGAGAGAATATGGATACGGGTTTTTTTTTTATTCAATAAAGGCCATGGCCCCTCATGAAGGGGTTACAGTGAACCAACATTCAAAATCAAAATCTTACAAATTAACAAAAGTAAATGATAAACTGCAAATGAGAGAGAGAGAGAGAGAGAGAGAGAGAGAGAGACCCCAAACACCATCTCCCCCCTCTTTTTTTTCTGAGAAAGAATTTCGTCCTTTATTTTGGATGGCAAATTCTTTTCCCCAAGTTCACAGGGTATACAGAGCAACACACAAACGGGTAGAATGTATTCAGGAGTATGTATGGGGGCTGGTGAAAATCTTGAATGATTCTTGACTTAATTATTCGTGGCCGTCGGTTTGTCTACGTGTGGGAATGAACATGAACAGGCCCGGCAACTGTATATCCATTGGGCGTCTGTTGTTTGGCGGGTCGGCAAATTTAAGCAAGCAATTAAGCGCCCGCACACACACACACACACACACACACACAAGAAAAGGAGAAAAAAAAAAAAGTAGGTAGAATGGCAGGGGCTGGTTGAAAATCTTGAATAATTCTTGTATTATTGTAAACATAGTTTAGTCGGGACGACGTGACTGCTGTCAGAGAGAGGCTCGGTGTACCGCCTGGAAATACCCCCCCCCCCCCCCCCAGGTCCATTTGTACACCACCAGAGTTGACCCAGAAATACTCCCCCTGGAATTATTTCAGGGCAGGCCTTTTTTTTCTTTTTCTTTTTTTTAATAACGCCCCCGTCCCCTCATCCCACCCCATGATTATCAACTCGAACCTCTTTTCCATTTAGTGGCATGGCTTTGTTTTCTACTTCTTCTTTAAAAAAAAAAAAAAAAAAAAAAAAAAAAGCTGCTGATGCATGTCATGAACACATGTCGTCGAAAACGAAGACAAAAATTATATTGAGGGAGTCATTTTACTAAGGCATAACCAGCAATTCTGCCCCCAAAAGAGACTCCCCGTGGAGTTATTTGTATTTGTATATCTTTTTATCACAACAGATATCTCTGTGTGAAATTCGGGCTGCTCTCCCTATGGTGAGCGCGTCGCTACACAGCAGCACCATCCATTTTTTTGTGTTTTTTCCTGCATGCAGTTTTATTTGTTTTTCCTATCGAAGTGGATTTTTCTACAGAATTTTGCCAGGAACAACCTTTTTGTTGCCGTGGGTTCTTTTACGTGCGCTAAGTGCATGCTGCACACAGGACCTTGTGTGTGTGTGTGTGTGTGTTCAATTTGTGTGTGTGTGTGTGTGTGTGTGTGTGTGTGTGTGTGTGTGTGTGTTCAAATTGTGTGTGTGTGTGTGTGTGTGTGTTCAATTTGTGTGTGTGTGTGTGTGTGTGTGTGTGTGTGTGTTCAATTTGTGTGTGTGTGTGTGTGTGTGTGTGTGTGTTCAATTTGTGTGTGTGTGTGTGTGTTCAATTTGTGTGTGTGTGTGTGTGTGTGTGTGTGTGTGTGTGTGTTCAATTTGTGTGTGTGTGTGTGTGTGTGTGTGTGTGTGTGTATGTGTGTGTGTTCAATTTGTGTGTGTGTGTGTGTGTGTGTGTGTGTGTTCAATTTGTGTGTGTGTTCAATTTGTGTGTGTGTGTGTGTGTGTGTGTGTGTGTTCAATTTGTGTGTGTGTGTGTGTGTGTGTGTGTGTGTGTGTGTGTGTGTGTGCCGTGTTCAAGTTTATGTGTATGTGTGTGCGTGTGTGTACAAGTGTGTGTGTGTGTGTGTGTGTGTGTGTGTGTGTGTGTGTGTGTGTGTCAGTGCATGTGTGTGTGTGTGTGTGTGTCTCCTCTTTGTCTGTCTCCACTGTCAGTGGGATGTCTATATCTACTGTCAGCGGCGTCTTTTTTCTCTCATTCCGTCCCTATAAGCTACTCAGATAGACAGTCAGTGAATAGACTGAGACGTTAAACTGAAGATCTCACAGACCGACACACACACACGCACACACACACACAGACACACACACACACACACACACACAGACACACACAGACACACACAGACACACACACACACACACACGCACACACACACACACACACACACACGCACACACACACACACACACACACCTTAAGATAAACACCGAGCTTGGAATAAAAAAAAAAAAAAAAAAAAAAGTAAGAAAAGAAAATAAACAAATACACAGCGTAACATCCAACCAGCATGCTGACGAGATACTTTGTGCTATTTTGGGAACCAGCGCATGTGACAGACAGAAGCTGAGTCACCATGAAGTTTGCCCCAAGGCCAAATTTCCCACGCGCGGCGGTAAAGATGTGAAACTGAAAGTGGGAAAAGGGGACAGTGGTTTGCAGGAGAAGGATAGACGGGAAAGATTCGGAGGGGGGGGATGGGGGGGGGGGAGGGGGGGATGATTATTTTTAGCTTGAGCAGTGACGAAAAATTGCGTCACAGTAACCCCCCACCCATCCCCTCCACCCCCCTCCGCCGCCTACCCCAACACCCCCCCCCCCTCCTCCCCGGCAACCGTCGAGCTGTGAAACCGAGACTAGGCTCACAGGTGTGTGGAAGGATGAGGGTGAGGGTGAGGGTGGTGGAGGGTGGATGTGGGGGCGGGGTGGTTTCGGGGTGGATGACTGATTATTTTTCTCGCGAGACTCACTAAGCGGTGACGAAAGATGACGTCACTGACGGTAACATTGATGCAATGGCTCACGCTTTTTTTTTTTTTCTTTTCTTCCCCCCCCCCCCCCTCTCTCTCTCTCTCTCCCGTCCAGTCGTGTGTTTGTTTGACCGAAATGACTTTGAAATGGCGCTTAATCAAACTCTGGTCGGCACAGTGCGACAAAGTGTTAAATCACGACAACCACGAATGTAACGTTTGTTCTTTTATTTATTTATTTTTTTTCTTCTCCTTTTCATTTACTTGTTTTTAACAGTGCATGTGACTTTTTTTTTTTTTTTTTCTCGGTATGAAGACAGTGTTGTGTCATTTTCCTGATTTGCAGTTTAGGCCGGTGGTGCACAGTGGCAAATATTGTTGATTCCAGATGTTGGTTTTGTATGTCCGTCTGTATGTATTAAATGTTAAACTCGAATAAAATATTTATTAAAAAAAAGAAAAGAAAAAAAAAAGTGTTAAATTGTTGTTGGGGTATCCGGCCGGCGTTGTCCGCCCAGTCTGTCTGTCTCAGTGTCCGTCTGTTAGCCTTCATGTAGCTCTCTGTCTCTCTCTCTCTGTATCACTCTGTTCAGTATTTCTGCTATGTCTTGTCTCTGCTGCTCCCGCCATCTCTTTCTCTCGTGGTCTCCACCCTTTCTCTCTCAGTGACGCTGGCTCTGTATGTGTGTGTGTGTGAGAGAGAGAAAGCCCCCCCACCCACCCACCCCCCACCCCTCTCTCTCTCTGTGCTCCGGGCGCTAGCCCTCGGTTTCTTAGAGCAACGACCGCTTTGATCTGGGTAAATACACACACTTCAACACGCCCGCGACCTACTCCTTCAGGTTCGTTTACTATACGCCCCCCCTCCCCCTCCTCCCGCGGCCCCCTCCTGACCCCCACTTCTCCCACACCATCCACTGACACCCCCTCCCCTCCCCCCCTCCCCCCGGCCCCCCCACGAACCTCCGCAGCCGATAAAATAAGTGCGCTGTTTGTGGTTTCCATCTCTTGTTTCGTTCCCCATTGCGATGAATCAATGAAATGTTTCCTTCTAACCACGTCATGGGGAAACAAAAATCAAAGGGAAAAAAACATAACCCCACACCAAAAAAACGTAAGCTTCCATAAACTGCCAGCGTGTTTTCCGCGGAGCTGCTGAGTAAAGGGGGAAAATGATCCCGGTGCCAAGACTACGTATCGGTCGGTCGACCAATCGGCGCACGTGCACGTCATGACAGCCATGCTGGAAATTTCTGTGGAGTTGCGGAGGTTTAGTGGTAAGGACACATTGCCTTGCGCCAGAGAGAGAGACAGAGGGACAGACGGACAGAGAGAGAAATAGGGGTAGGAGTGGACAAGACTGATCTGATGAAGAAGACAAGACGAAATACTTTATTTACGAGGGCAATAGAGAAGCACTGGTGTGCTTTTATTTTTGTATATCCTTTATTTTATTTATTTATTTATTTTTTAATCCAATCCTAACAGAGATTGTGAGAGAATATGGATACGGGTTTTTTTTTTATTCAATAAAGGCCATGGCCCCTCATGAAGGGGTTACAGTGAACCAACATTCAAAATCAAAATCTTACAAACTACAAAAGTAAATGATAAACTGCAAATGAGAGAGAGAGAGAGAGAGAGAGAGAGACCCCAAACACCATCTCCCCCCTCTTTTTTTCTGAGAAAGCATTTCGTCCTTTATTTTGGATGGCAAATTCTTTTCCCCAAGTTCACAGGGTATACAGATCAACACACAGACAGGTAGAGAGTATTCAGGAGTATGTATGCGGGTTGGTGAAAATCTTGAATAATTCTCGACTTAATTATTCGTGGCCGTCGGTTTGTCTACGTGTGGGAATGAACATGAACAGGCCCGGCAACTGTATATCCATTGGGCGTCTGTTGTTTGGCGGGTCGGCAAATTTAAGCAAGCAATTAAGCGCCCGCACACACACACACACACACACACACACAAGAAAAGGAGAGAGAAAAAAAAAAGTAGGTAGAATGGCAGGGGCTGGTTGAAAATCTTGAATAATTCTTGTATTATTGTAAACATAGTTTGGTCGGGACGACGTGACTGCTGTCAGAGAGAGGCCCGGTGTACCGCCTGGAAATGCCCCCCCCCCCCCCCCCCCCGACCAGCTCCATTTGTACACCACCAGAGTTGACCCAGAAATACTCCCCCTGGAATTATTTCAGGGCAGGCCTTTTTTTCCCCCCTTCTTTTCTTTTTTTCTTTTTCTTTTTTTTATAACCCTTCCCCACGTCCCACCCCCCATGATTATTAACTAGAACCCCTTTTCCATTTAGTTGCGTAGCTTTGTTTTCTACTTTTTTTCTTTTTCTTTAATGCCACGGATGCGTGTCATAAAACACATTTCTTTGAAAACGAGGGCAAAAATAATATTGAGGAAGTCATTTTGCTAAGGCATAACCAGAAATTCTGCCCCCAAAAGAGACTCCCTATGGAGCTATTTGTATTCTTATTTCTTAGTTTATCACAATAGATTTCTCTGTGTGAAATTCGGGCTGCTCTCCCCATGGTGAGCGTGTCGCTACACAACAGCACTACCCATTTTTTGGTATTTTTTCCTGTGTGCAGTTTTATTTGTTTTTCCTATCGAAGTGGATTTTTCTGCAGAATTTTGCCAGGAACAACCCTTTCGTTGCCATGGGTTCTTTTACGTGCGCTACATGCATGCTGTACACGGGACTTTGGTTTATCGTCTCATCCAAATGACTAGCGTCCAGACCACCACTCAAGGTCTAGTTGAGGGGGAGAAAATATCGGCGGCTGAGCCGTGATTTGAACCAATGCGCTCAGATTCTCTTGCTTCCTGGGCGGACGCGTTACCTCTAGGCCATCACTCCACGTTAATCCTATATTGCTCCTGAAAGACTGTTAGATTCGAAAAGAAACCAGCCCACATTAGTTGACTCATCATGAAATACTTTTGGGACCAGGATTGGAGTGTGTGGGTGGGTGGGTGGGTGGGTGGTGGGATGGTGGGGGGATATGCCCAAAATTGACACCAGTAAATGTACTTTAATGTTTATTTTTTTTTAATTAACTTTCAATAGGATGGGCGTTGAGTCATTTCAGGACATGGGCTGCAGTTTTCCCGGGTTTACTCCCCACTGCATGGAGTCATTTTCAGAGCTTCCCCACAATTACTCCATGGTGTTAATCTGGGTTTGGGGGGTGGGGCATTCTGGAGTATTGCACCGGAAACTATGGACCCCTTCAGTTGTTTTGTCCATCCGAGCGTTGCCGGCATAGCAGTGACGCCTCCTTGAGAAAGCTGAAGCTGTTTGTGTCTGTGTCAACTTTAATGGTGACCACGGGGGGAAGGGGTTTAGGAGTGGGCGGGGCGGGGAGGTGGGGGTGGCGGGTGGGAGGTGGGAGGTTCCTTCCCCCTGGCTTTTCTCTAGCGTTGACAATGTCCACTGACTGTTATGTCATTCGGGATTGTTGGCGGTTGGCAGGCATCAGTGCCCTGGCGGCAGGGTGTTATACCAGGCATGGCCCTCTTTTCAATAATAGTAATGGACATTCACATCGCGCCGCGTTTCTCCAGAACTACTGCTCAAAGCGCTTTACTTTTCTTCGTTCCCTGCTCCCCCACCTCCCCTCTCAATACCCCCCCCTACCCCCCACCCCCCAATCCCCACACAGAAACACGCGCCAGAATGCATCCACGCAACTGAACATTGGAAACCAACCCACCCACCCATGATGCCCTCCAGAAAACGCATCCCTGCAACACGCACTCAGGCACGCACACACACACACACACACGAACGCACGGATGTACACGTTGTTGAAAAAGATGCGTTTTTCAGAGCAGGCTTAAAAGATTTCAGCGAGACAGAATGTCGCAAATTTTCTGGTAGTTTGTTCCAGAACGAAAGGGCCTGGAAAGAGAAAGATCTCTCTGACCCTCTTTCACGATGGCCAGGGTCTTGCTGTGTCTGTGTGTTGACAAACCGTGGTCACCATGGTTCTTTGGTTTGATACCCTTGGTCAGTAATCATGGCGTCCAAGATTACTGGGGTCCTATACTGTATGTCGAGCTTTACGTTTTACTCGGCCATCTAAACAGTCCCGTCGTTCTTTAGCGTGTAGGGCTCCAGATACCGACTTTTGCATAAATGTGAACCCCAACAATAGCAATAACAAATCTCTGATTTATATTTGTATTTCTTTTTATCACAACATATTTCTCTGTGTGAAATTCGGGCTGTTCTCCCCAGGGACAGCGCGTCGCTACACTACAGCGCCACCCTTTTTCTTTTCCTCCGCGCAGTTTTATTTGTTTTTCCTATCGAAGTGGATTTTTCTACAGAATTTTGCCAGGAACAACCCTTTTGTTGCTGTGGGTTCTTTTACGTGCGCAAAGTGTATGGTGCACACGGGACCTCGGCTTATCGTCTCATCCGAATGACTAGCGTCCAGACCACCACTCAAGGTCTAGTGGAGGGGGAGAAAGTATCGGCGGCTGAGCCGTGATTCGAAGCAGCGCGCTCAGATTCTCTCGCTTCCTATGCGGACGCGTTACCTCTAGGCCGTCACTCCAAGCGCATTTGTTAGAAGGATAGGCAGCGGCGATCAAATGAGTGCTCGGATTTATCTCCCTAAACCCTTAAACAATTTCTTTAGTTACCACATCTTCCGAATATTTCGTCAGCATCACTGCGCCGTTCCCCTCATGCCGAATTATCCATACATTTAGTCACTCCCATTTATGGTCGTCTGACTACAACCTGATGTTCGTCCTTCGGATTCGAAGATGACTATGGCTTCAGTTATCAGATGGAAGACCGGTGGCTGTGGGTCCGGAGGTGACTGATGAGGCCAGTCCGGGCCCTGAAGGCTCGCCCACATGTGAGGCACAAGTGAGAGAGATCTTGGGTTGAACGTCTGTTCACTAGAAGTGTTATAAGACGAGGGACACAAGTGAGTGGGTGCTGTCGTAGCAGTGGATGCTGCTCGATCGGGCCTTGCGCACAGCACACAACCAGGACTCGCCAGACGGACCGCCCACCCCGGCTGACAGACATCCACGACTCACCCCCTCCAACAACGCAACCATCACGGAACCAAGCCCCCAGCCCTGAACAACCTGAGCTTCAGGGCATCTGCCAATAGTTAAACTCAATTCTACTCTCTCTCTCTCTCATAAAGAAATAGGCTGGGTACAAACCATTTTTTCGTCCCTTTTTCGTTTGTTTGGCCTTCGTTGCAGGCTATATATATATGCCTCACAATTATAGCATACGTCAAGTTTTTTTGTTTTGTTTTTTTACATAACAAAAACAGTAGTATGGTCTTTTTCACTGGTTCTTTTGCATTTGATCCAAGCAGACGGAGAAGATGCAGACCTGCGCAGCGCATATCCTTGTATGACTCTACATTGTGCTAGTCATACGCGCGTGTGCGTGTGTCATGCGCATGTATACTGACCTAATTGCAATGCACACTATGCTTATGTTAGTATGTAAACGATGTTCATGTGTGCACTGGGTGCCATGTCGTTCCTTCAATCGTGACTGAATTATCTATCCAGAATAGACGGGCGCAATAGCCGAGTGGTTAAAGCGTTGGACTTTCAATCTGAGGGTCCCCGGTTCGAATCTCGGTGACGGCGCCTGGTGGGTAAAGGGTGGAGATTTTTACGATCTCCCAGGTCAACATGATTATGTGTAGACCTACTAGTGCCTGAACCCCTTCGTATGTACTACGTAAGCAGATGATCAAATACACATTTTAAAGATCCTGCAATCCATGTCAGCGTTCGGTGGGATATGGAAACTAGAATATACCCAGCATACACCCCCGGAAGTGGTGTATGGCTGCCTACATGGCGGCGGGGGTAAAAACAGTCATACACGTAAAAGCCAACTCGTGTAAATACTAGTACGAGTGATCGTGCGGAGCTGCAGCCCACGAACGACTCGGAAGAAGAAGACTCGAAGATCCATTGGACTTTTTCCTCTTTGCCCTGAGGGGGTTTGTCTGTTTTCGTTGCTTCGGTTTCACGTGACACGCGAAACAGACTCTCGCATGATTTCCGGCGGCAGCCGGGTTACTGTGTCAACAGAGCACAGTTAAAGGCTGAAGATATAGTCCGGCCGTTGATGTCAGTCACATAAAAGGTAATATCCTATTTTTAGTATCCGAAATTCGGGGATTCGTCAAATTTGTAATGCAGACATGCGATCTGAGAAATGATATGTATTGCGTGTGATCCACCTTCTAATGTGTATGCTCGCAAAACTTAATCATGTTGCCGTGAAAATGGGTCCTGCGGCCCTGGATTTTGTATAGGAATTGGCATGAAAATGAAACGCTCCTCTGCTGTGCAGGCATATTGAGATATCAAAACAGGAACCAGACCCATTCACTCTTTCGTTCTGGCCTGTGTGACGACCTAAATCATAATAATTTTAGTCAGCATGGTCACGTCTTTACTGTGGAGGATTAGAACGCATCTATCGGAGTACACGTATCAAAACTGAACATTTCCAATAGAGGGCGGAGCATGACTGCGCGTGCGCATGTCTGAATGAAGCAATCGGAGCAACGGCGAGCCAGTTGCAGCATTTTTGCAGACGACCGAACAGAGGCAAGAGAACCGTCGACCCGTTTTTACAGTTGATGTTTACTTCCATAGCAAGACCTTGGTTTCCAGCGAAACTGGCCAGCAAACAGTCTTGACATCTATTTTATAAGGTGAGTGGAAAACTGCGGCAGTTAGTAGCCGGCGGTTTGTAATTCCTTGAAGCCGGTTCCAGAGTTGAACACTTCGAGGATGGCGCGGAAAACACGTGCACAGACCATAGAGAGAGAAAAAAAAAATATATCAGACAAATTTTGTGCGCAGCGCAGCATCATTGTCAATTAATGTTTGTTGTTTGTCTAAATTAGTTAGTATTGTCACAACATAAACCAGTTCAAGATTTGTATGAAACCCGTATTCACCGGATTAATGGATGCAGTGGTTTGTACTTTTGTCATGCTCGAAGGACTGTTCCATGACGCAATAAGAATTGCGATTCTTTAGTTTGATATATGCGGAAAAGCATGTTTGTTTTAGCTGTTTAAAAATTATTTAATCAGTCTTGTGTTTTTTTGTGTGTGATCGGCGAATGTTATCGAAGTTGAATCATCGAACCCTTTTCGCCAAGGAAGCAGAACGGAAGTGCAGACCAGAGTAGGCCAAGTGGAGATGACCTAGATTCACTGACAGGAAAGCGGGAGATGTTGAGATTGGCTCACCAAAATAACCCACAGGACAAGGAGGCCACGCATAATTATACAAATAGTTAGAGAAATCCAGTGTGATTGTCAGCATGTAGGCTGTTCAGCATCAGCTTTTTACAGGTTTACACAGTTAAATGCAAAATGCAGTATTGAAACTACTGTTGATAATTATAGATTATGTGAGTGTGGGAATACAAAATGAGTCGCAATATATCGTTGAAAAAGAAGACAGACCAGGGTGTAAGACATGGAAAATCCCATCAGTAGTGCTATTACTGATGTATGAAATTGGGAGAGAAAAAAAAAGGGGGGGATGGGGGGGAATCATTGAGATATTCGAAATTGTTAAAAAAAAAAAGAAAAAAGAAAAAAAAAAGAGGAAAATAAACCTTGTTTGAAATGTTCTTTTTTCCTTTCTGCTTGAAATATGATCTTGACCTTGAACCAAGAGCAAGATTTTAGCAACATTATTAACTCCCACCCAGTGACCCACCCCCTCTCCACACCACTTCAAAGTTTTTTGTTTGTTTTGTTTTGGTTTTTAATATTTTGGGATGGGGTGTGTCATTTTGATTTCAACACTGTGGCAGTAGTATGGATATTCTGTTATATTTTTGTTGATCATACGGTTTATAAATCATCTGCTTATATCACAGTATCAGTTTCTGAGCATGTGATCGTGTGAGGTCTTGTCAGCATGGAAGCCCTGCTCAGTCTCTGCCACCACTTGGCTTTGAAAGGGGGAGACGTTCATTTCTATCCTCTAGGTGTAAAGACACAGGTTTGACAGTCACTGAATCGTTAATTATCATAATTCAGGAGCAAATGATTTATCAGTGGAGTTGTAGAGCTACACGAGCTGCTGGATATCTTTGTATGACATAACTCTTTCCTTTGTCTCCGTCTTTGTTGCTGCCTCTGCCTCTGTCTGTACGGCTGTCTTTCTGTCCAAGGTTTTGATTTGTTATCAGTCCTCTGTGGGCCTCTTAACTTTCCCGATCTGCTTCACATAATTATACTTCTGTCCCTCCCCATCTGTTTTGTGACATACTTTGTTGAGACTTTTCCAGCAACATGAATACTTAATGTATAGACTCAACTTCAAATCATAAATAAATACCAGATAAAAAACAAAACAAAACAAAAAAACAACAACCCTATTTTATATACTCATAAAAATTAATGTGCCTCACTCAATGGCAGAGTAAAAACTGTCATAAATGTTAAACCTCACTCCGTGATCAGTACAGGTAAACAGAGTTGCAGCCCACAGACGCCAAAAGAAAGAAAAATGAAA
The DNA here is from genome assembly GCF_041734735.1 of Babylonia areolata. NCBI lineage: Eukaryota > Metazoa > Mollusca > Gastropoda > Neogastropoda > Buccinidae > Babylonia > Babylonia areolata. The sequence continues at coordinate 3,418,390 of NC_134889.1, forward strand.
ACGAAATGATACATCATATGCCCCACTAAACAAAGAGGTGTGTGTGTGTGTTTGAATGCTTGATACTAAGTTCTGACAGATTTAATTGCCATTTGATGTAAAATCATGGTGGACAAGCATTTGGTCCTGTTTCGCTTTCAGTGTCAAAACATTGATGATGTTTGAAATGTGACGTCATCGTGGTTGCCAGGCATTCAAGGTGGTGGTGGTTGTTGCTAGCCACGCACTGCAGTGTGTGGCGTGGTGTTGATGAAGTTGTTGAATATTGATGGTTTGATCAATGGCACAGCTGGTATCCAGTCGATGGAGTTAACAATCTGTGACTGGAACTGACTGCACAGGATGCAGAGTATGGTGAATGCACGTTGGCTGATAGCAACTGTTAAAAACACCCGCCCCCCCCCCTCCCCAAACCCACTACCCCTCCACACACACACTCGCTCTCTCTTTCACCACTCACATTCACATACTCACAAACATACACACACACACACAGTATATGCACAGTTACACGCGCGCACACACACACACACAGAGTTACTGGCATGTGTTCATATTGATTTTTTTTCCTGCCCAGCTGTTTTTCCCCCCCTCCTATAATCCTTTCCCCCCTCTCCTTGTCTAACATCACTTGCATAAGTTGAAATGAACAGATGTTCAACTCAAGAATGCAGGAGCAAATGCACACGCATCACACACATGTATGCAAGCACACTTTTTCCTGCCGGTTCTTGCAAATGCTTGCACACAACTGTACGCACACATGCGCACACAGAATGTTTTGCCTCAGCCTGCTGACACTTGAGCTATGCCGACACAGGACAGAGCGACCTGAAATCATCAGTGAAGCAGCAGTGACATGCGTGCCTTGCTGGTCCCTTTTTATAGGACAAGGATAGATTACGCAGTTATAGGACGACACAAACACCTACCCTGTCATTTATCAGCAGCCATATACTGAAAGTGCACTTGTTTTTTTGTGTTTTTTTTCACATTGTGTGCAGGTTGTGCACTTGTTTCTTTTCATAATGAGTAATGTCAGCTGTTTATAGATGTCCCTGTACAGGTGTTGACATAGCTATGAATGTATGAATGTGAACTGGGTTTCATGAAATCTAATCCAGCATAGTCTTGTTTACAATGCAGTGGCAGATGATTATTTTGCGTTGGGTGGTGTTGATCGTGTTTTGTGACTGCGCAGTTGTCATGTTTACGCAACAGCTAGGTGGATAGGGGTCTGACATGTCCAGGAACTTTTTTTTTTTTTTTTTTTTTTTTTGATAATTGTATACACCTCAACTAACTATGGCTATTGTATATTATGAAAAGAAAAATAGGCTCAGTGTCTGTCTTTCTGATCATTGATGCATACATGCATGCACGCACATACTCACACACATATTCACACGTGCACACACATTCACACACACACACACACACACACACACACACACACACACACACACCATCAGACCCTGTTAGATGTGCTCTCTTTGTCAGTGTGGTCACAAAATGAAGCGATACTATGGTGTGAAGATACTCTGTTTGTTGGCTTCCTTTGTCAATGTTCCCAGCTTGTGTGTAAACAGAGAGAGATGAATGGACCGATGTGTTGAGGCAATGGGTACCGCTTCCTTTCTGTCACATGCTGATAGATAACTATCATACTATGGCTCTTTTAGGGACAGAGGACTTGGGGCATAGTTTCTGATCAGTGGTGTTTCAGCAAATGAGGTTACACAATTCCGCCTGCTACAGGGTGGCAATCGATAAGGTTCCACTTCCAGAGGCCCAAAGCAAACAGAGCAGTGGAGTTACACAGGGTACCTGCAGGAGAGGGGTTGGGTGCGTTGACTGAGAGGATGCTGAGTAATGGATGGCGTTTTTTTTGTTTTTTTTAACAGCCCTTTGTACATTTGTGGCCTGCACTGATATTCAGTCTTCTTTGTTGAGACTTTTTCATGTTGTACTGACCATTAGGAAACACACTGACACACACAGACACACACACACACACTTGCATGCACGCATACATGCACATATCTACATGTATATATGTGTGTGTGTGTGCACTCGTATACTCTTTCACACACGCACATGCGTGTAAATGTACATGCACATGCACACATGTGCACATACACACACACACTTCCATGTTAGTCTTACACACATATGCACACACACACACACACATGCAAGCACACACACATACACACACAAACACACATACAGATGGTATGGAGTGATGTGTGTACAACCCACAGTCAAGACAGGTAACCAGGGGAAGAGACGGGATGGAAGAAGAAAAAAACAAAAGAACTTCCCTTGACCCTCAGTTGTGCTGCCATTTTTGCAGAGCGGCCGGCTAGCATGTATCATAGTGGTTCCCTGTGTGGAGGTGCCAGTAAACTGGCCCCTGCAGGCTGAGAGCAATCATGCAGGACTGGAAAGGGGACTGTAGTCATGAGTAGAGTGAGGAAATGTTTGGTTGATTTTGACGTAATGGCTTGATGGGCGCAATAGCCGAGTGGTTAAAGCATTGGACTGTCAATCTGAGGGTCCCGGGTTCGAATCACGGTGACGGCGCCTGGTGGGTAAAGGGTGGAGATTTTTCCGATCTCCCAGGTCAACATATGGGCAGACCTGCTAGTGCCTGAACCCCCTTCGTGTGTATATGCAAGCAGAAGATCAAATACGCACGTTAAAGATCCTGTAATCCATGTCAGCGTTCGGTGGGTTATGGAAACAAGAACATACCCAGCATGCACACCCCTGAAAACGGAGTATGGCTGCCTACATGGCGGGGTTAAAACAGTCATACACGTAAAAGCCCACTCGTGTACACACAAGTGAACGCAGAAGAAGAAGAAGACATAATGGCTGTGGTTAGTTTTGCTCTTTTGTGTTCACTCTAACACCTGCTCTGACTGCACAAGGTGAACACACACATCACACATATATATACAACACAAGACACACACAACACAATGACACCTCACTTAAACAAGTGGCTCATATATGTATAAATCCTCTTCCAGTATTCTTCAAATTGATGACTTATTATTGGCTTTGTGGTTTGACAAGAGTGATTAGAAACGGACTTCATTTTGTTATCTGTAGTGGAGTCATTCAATGACTCATTGGTAACTGTCATTTTTGTGGCGTTCATGATCTGCTGAACTCAGTAGTTGGGGTTGACAATGTCTGCCTCCTGTATTTTTATTATTTTTTTTATTATCTTAAACTAGTTCAAGCTTGAGCAGTCCCCTTTTGCTGACAAGGTCAAACTCAACAAAGGCCTTGGTGAGGTCAGCATATGTCTTTTTTTTTTCTTTCTTTTTTTTAACAATTGTGGTCCACTTACTATGTACAGAGTAAATAATTGTGTGTGTTCGTCATGGCATGATTCCAAACATAAAGAGCTCAACTGCAGATTCCGGGGACTTTTGGAGGGATGGTGCATGGCGCACTTATGTCAGCGTGATGCATGCATGTCGGGAAAAGCTGGGTGTCAGAACAGTGCACGAATGTCAGCATAGTGCATTCATTTCAGAATAGTTTACGCATGTTGGCATACGCATTTATGTCAGCAAAGTGCACGTGTTGTAAGCATAGTGTATGCATACCAGCTATAGATCGGCACAGAAAAGTACAGGATGAAGTCTGGGTATACATTATTATATGCACGTATGAACATGTATGTATGAGCAAGCAGGTAATGGATGTAATCCTATCAGAACCTGATCTAACCAGTCAGGTGAGGGCTAATGTGACACCTGTGTGTGTGTGTGTGTGTGTGAGAGAGAGAGAGAGACTTGTGGAGCCCTGTGTGTGTGTGTGTGTGTGTGTGTGAGTGAGAGACTTGTAGCTGTGTGTGTGTGTGACTTGTGGCTCTTTGTGTGTGTGTGACTTGAGGCTGTGTGTGTATGTGACTAGTGTGCTGACAAAGCTCCTGACAGGCAGCCAGGATTAGGTGAAGGGAGGGAGGCAGGGAGAACCGGGGAGGGAGGGAGGGAGAGAGTCGCCTGTTCTACCCACCCCCAGACCTTGGCCCCAGTCCCTACAGTGCCCTGATAAGCCTTGTATGTGGTCCTATGCACCTAGGTATTTTGGCACTGGAACCAGACTTGCTGTCTGTTGGGAAGGGGATGGGGTTTTTTTTTGGAGGGGTAGGGGGTAGCAGAGGTGGAAACCGTTTTTTTTTTTTCTTTTTTTTTTTCCTTTTTGACAGAAGTACTGTGTTGTGATTGGTGCACTCCTATGGTCACCTCGAAGTGAATATATAAAAAAAAAAAAAAACAAGAAAAAAAAAGTAATGGAGAAGCCAGAAGGGTAGGGGAGCAGTTTCTGTCCGAGGCAGAACTACCACTGGTGTACTTTGACTGCAAGGTTTTTGGTGTGGTCACCAGACACTCTGAAGTAAAGTAAGGGGGAGGGGTGGGAGGAGCAGTTATGCTCAGCCTGTGGCAGAAAGTTCTGCTTACTGAACTATATATTTTTTTTAATGCGGGGGGGGGGGGGGGGGGGGGGTCACTCTGGTCACTCTGAATTGAAGAGAGTGGGGAGGGGTGTGGTGGAGAAGGAAGTGTTGCCAGGGTGGGGGGGGGGGTCATAGTGAAGGGGGAGGTGGCTGCTTGTTGAGGAGCTATCAGTGTTTGGGGGTGGTGGGGGGGGTGTCCCCTTTCTGGACCCCCACCCCCTCACTCCTAAGCTCTTTACGGTACACACAATATTATATCTCACACAAACATATGCTTACACCTCTCCTCCAGCGGCTCCATGCACACTCATGTGCACTCTTAACACACACATGCATGTATATGCATGCATGCATGCACGCACGCACATATGCACACACACACACACACACACACACACACAGAGCTACATCACACACACATATCACGCAAGTGTCACATTAGCCCTCACCTGACTGGTTGGGCCAGGCTCTGACCATTACCTGCTTGCTCATGTATGAACACACAACATAGACACTGTTACCGCTCATCAAACTGTTACATAAGGCACAGCATTATATTCTTCCAGCTTGAAAGTGGATGACAGACCCAGTTCTTGGATGAGGGTCTGTGGGTGGAAGTGACAGTAATGAATAATTAACCGCAGCAGAAGAGAAGTTGGCAGCAGTTCAAAACGAGTAATTAACTGTAGCAGTAGGGATGTTGGCAGCAGCTCAAAACGAGTACTTAACTGTAGCAGTAGAGAAGTTGGCTGCAGCTCAAACGGGTATGTCTAACACGTGGACGGTGGTGGCAAGATAAAGTCACAGCACATGACGTGACCTTGCTGCCCACTTTTGGAAGTGAAAGGTTCCTGTCTGCTTTGATTCCACACATGCCACTGAGTTCACAAGCTGAACAGGTAAACGCTTGTCCTTTGTTCTTTGTTCCTGGCTCTGGGGTTATGTGGGCTGGAAAGTGAACTTTTGGATGAAATTATAAACTGGGGTCCTGTGTGCTTTTAGTGCACGTGAAAGAACCCGTGAGAAGAAAGAGCTCTCCCATGAATAGTTGTCAAAAAAACCCCACCAAAAAACGGTTTGACAGTAACATGAATATACTTGTAGACTTTGGGTGGGGGAGCGGGGGGAATGGTGGTGCTGCACTTTAATGACAGGCTCTCTCTCCAGGGAGTGCAGCCTGAATTTCCAACTGCGAAATCCTCTGTGACAAAAAAGTAACACAGTGCGACTTTGCATTCCCTGTGCCAAAACCTGGTTTTGGAGTAGATGGTGGGTATTTTGCCAGTTGAATAATGTCCCGCTTTTACATTTTAATACTGCTGAATTTTGCATTCCCTGTGCCAGTGCCTGCTTTTGTATCGTATTGTGTTGTATTTTACTTTGTCATTGTTTTGTTTAGAATTGTTACAGCAGATTATCGTATTGTGTTGTATTTTACTTTGTCATTGTTTTTAGAATTGTTACAACAGATTTTTTTTTTTTTTTTTTTTTTTTTTTTCGTGACGGAGGCAGCTCTCCCAGGGATTTTTTCAAGCATTTCGCCAGAGTATATTGCCCACTCCTCCCACCCACCCCCAGTTTTTTTTGGTTTTTTATTAATTTTTCTATCAGGTGTGTTTAACTATCAAAGTGGATTTATTTTATTTATTCAAGTTTGCCTGGAGCAACCTCTTTGTTGCTGCAGGTCCTTTTGTGTGTGGCAAGTCCATGCTGCACACTGAACCTCAACTCCTTGTCTGATCCCAAAGACTGGAGCTAATGGGTGAAAAGTTCGTCAGCGACTGGATCCTGATCATGTTCTGTTTTCTGGCCGATGTGTGAACGATGCAGTGCCTGTGCAAGCCCCAGACACTGATATGTGGGCAATATTTTTGTCAGTTGTTTTTCCTGTGACTGTCGTTAAATGTTTATCAGCCGATTTCCCTGTTCCAGGCCCTGGTTTGGGAGTTGGCAGATGGACATTTTGGCCTTTGTTTTTTTTTTCTTTGCTGGCTGAATACTGACTGATAGTGATACACTTTACAGTTCTGATAAACTTTTCAACTCCCTCTGCTAGGGCCCTGTTCGAGAGAGTTGGCAGGTGAACGTTTTGTCCTTTGCAATTTGGAAGTTTTGTCCTTTGTTTTGGGCAGCTGGCCATGTGAGTGTTTACATGTTAATGATTCGCATTCCCTTTTGTCGACCCCAGGTTTTGGGAGGCAAAAGGTGACCATTTTATCCGTTGTTTTCTGCTGGTTACTGTTGTGTGCTTACCGGCTGATAAATAAAATGGTGCGTTTACACGTGGACTGGCCATCATGGCTTCGGGGAGCCAGTAGCTGAACATACTGGGTGTGTTTTTTTTTGTTTTGTTTTTTTGTGAATGACAGCTCTGCTGACCAATATAAACACAGTATTACCATAACCTGTGGGAGCGCCAGATTTGGGAACTGATAGGCAGGTGACCGTTTTGTCCTTTTGTGTTGTGTCTGGCCTCATTGTGAAAGTGGAGCAGCTGAGTGGTGGAACAGATAATGTTTTGTTTTGCTTGCCAGCCTGGGAGCTGGAGATTGATAGGGAAAGGTTTTGAACTTTTGCGCTTTTGGAAGGGGTTGTGGACTGAAAATAGCAAAGGTTTTGAACTGTTGCTTGTTTTGTAATCGGGCTGCTGTCGGAAATGGGTTATCAGCTGGTGGAGGGATGGATATTTTTGCCTGATGGCCTTGGGTTGGCTGTGTTTTTGCTTGTAGTTGTACTCTAGTTGTAGGCTTAGGTCATGGACACAAGTGTACACTTGTACACACACACACACACACACACACACACACACACACACAAAGTGAAAAGATGTTAAAGAAAGAACACACACACACACACACACACACACACACAATCTCTCTCTCTCTCTCTCTCTCACACACACACACACACACACACACACACACACACATCTCTCTTCTCTCTCTCTCTCTCTCTCTCACACACACACACAGCCTCTCTAGCCCCTCCCTCTGTCTTGCACACTTTTTCTCTCTTCACATATAATTTACAAGTGGTATTTCCATTAGCGCTACACACATACTTTAAAAGTGAGGGTGGTACATATTGGAATCAAACTCCCAAGAAGCAAACACAGCCAGGGCGTAGAACTTCATTATGTTTACCTGAGAGAAGAAAAAAAAGTCTTAGAATGCATACATTAGTGCAAGGGGTGGGGGAGGGGGGAACATGAACGCAAAAAGTCCGGTTTTTTAAAAAAATATTTGTTTTTGGTGTGAGTGGATAGGTTGACCGTTTGTGTCATTGTGTCCAGCATGCGTTTTTATTTATTTATTTATTTATTGTTTTGTTTTGTTTTTTTGCCAAGTAAGCATTACTTCTCCTGAAGGGTTTGGGAGCGGGGCTGTTTTCTGCAGGACAGTGCCTTAAAAATTAGAACAAAAATTTCCAATTCTTTTTTTTTTTTTAAGTTCTTGTAGGTCTGTGACAAGGACAAACCACAAGGGGTCTGGGACCTTCACGCTTGAAAGGTTCTGTTTAGCCAGCCGCTTGAGCCAACCATTGTGCAGCCTTTAGGGCAAAACTGTGTGGGGTTACTCGTGTGTGTGTGTGTGTGTAATGGGGTTGGGGTGTGGGGTGTTAAGTTGCCTTGTAAAGGACCGGTTCTGTGCCCAGTTGACGCCACACTTGGTCACAGTTCTTCAGGAACAGGTGAGAGTGTGTGAGGATTGTGTGGGGTGAAGGTGTATCATGATGAAGTACCATGGAGATTTAAGGAGGTTTTTTTTTTTTGTTTGGAGCAGGTTAACTAGGGGGAAAGGGAGTATTGAGTTTGTTGAATTTGTGTATGTTGTGGTATCTTCTCTCTCCTTTTATTTTTGATCTTGGTTAATATTGAAGAAAAAAAAATCACCTTTTGTAAGATTGAAAACCAAAGATGTTTATTTATGTAATTTGTTTGTTTATTTTATGACTTCATTTTACAGCCTGTTTGAAATTGCTTTTTGATGTCAAGGAGTTGATATATCCTGTTGGCTGCATTCCTGATGACAGATTGGCCATGACCCATTTTTAAAATTTTCACAGAAAGTGCAGCAGAGTCTGGAGAGAATAAATTACATAAAGCAGTTTTTTAAAAGGTATTTAAAAAAAGAAACAAAAAAAACCCACACACACACACATACCATCTGCGGTGAATGTATGTCTGTGTGTAAATGTAGCCAAAAGTAAATCATGAAATATTACAAGCATTTTTTCACTGAGACTAAAAGGTTCTGATGCACTTTTATATCTCTGTTGTGGTTTTTTTGTTGTTTTTACACAGACCATTACTGCAAAATAAAAACTTTTTGATTGAAAAGATGTTTTAAGCAGCATGAAATTAGATTTTTTTTTTTTTTTTTTTTATTTTTTAACTATGTTGAATGCTTCCCTCCCTCTGCTTCCTTGGGAAGTGAGTCAGGAGGCATGATTTATCATGATAATGAACCAGTTAGGACCAGAGAAAAGAGGAAAAGGAGGGAAGGGCACGTAGGCCTGGTGGGTAGCAATAAAGGAGCCTTTTCTCTCTGCATGTAATGAGCGGGGGAGGGGGGGGGATGTTGACAGCTCCTTGAACAGGTTTATACAAATACATGTAGTAATTAGATGTTGATGCCCACCACTGGTTTGGTGGTATAGTGTGTGTGTGTGTGTGGATATATATATATATATATTTAGGGTCAGGCTTCTGGGTTGGTTTGTATTTCTGTCCCACTTCTCTCAACTTCTCTTGACACTTGGTGTTGGTAGTTTCACTAATCCTTCCCCCCCCCCCCCACCCCCACCCCCCCTGCCTGCACATATTCCCCAAAATATATAGACATTTTTATTTTACGGCAACTTTTGTGTGTGTGTGTGTGTGTACAAACCCGTCTTTATTTGAAAGGAATGGGCTGTTCATGCTGGAAAAAGTTTGCTGTTTGGTAACAAGCCTTGCAAACTACTACAGCTTGTTAGAATACTGTATTGTATTACTTTTTGTCAAAACAAACTGCTCTGTGTAAAATTCAGGCTGCTTTCCCTGGGGAGGGCACATTGTTACCGTGCAGCACCAGCCTTTATTCGTTTTTTGTTTTTTTTCTGCAACAGTGCAAGTAGTTTTTGTTATTCATGTGCACTATGTCTGCTGCATTGCAACTTTACCAGGCCATTGCTCTGAAAAGAATGGGAGAATGTCATCATGGCTTGTTCCTGTTTTCCTCATAATGTGGGCAGTGTGTGAGAAATGGCAGGCACAGTCTGTAATGACGTCAGTGTCATCCATCATGCTGATGTGACGCTGTCGTGAGCAGATGGTTTAGTGTGGTCCACAGGCCAGGGTGACTGAGCTGATGCCACTTGATTGCTTTTTTTTTTTCTCCACACATACTGCTTTCTCAGCCTTTGTAAGCTGGCAGTAGCACTTGGACCAAATGTTCTTGTGGCCTTGAGTTTCATTGTCAGCTATGTTCTATTCTAAACTAGTTTCGCTACTTAAAAAAACAGCCACCGCAAAGAAAGTGTTGTGCGTTGGGTGTGAGTGTTGTGTGTTGAAGTGATATGCTTGTGTACTTGTGTGAATGTGTTTGTATAATTATATATGTGTGTGTGTGTGTGTTTGTGTGTTTTGAAATCTTTGTGCATGCTGTAATATCATACAGACATGTTAAGCAGTGCATCAGTAACATGCACACACGCATTTACACGCAAGCATTCACTTAGTTGCAGTCTCTGTACCCGCCTTTCCTCCACAGAATTTACACGTATGAATCAGCCATCAACACACACACGCACACATTATGTTCTTTTCTAAACTAGTTTCGCTGCTTAAAAAAACAAACAGCTACCACAATGCAAGTGTTGTGCGTTTGGTGTGAGTGTTACGTGTTGAAGTGATATGCTTGTGTACTTGTGTGAATGTGTTTGTATAATTATATATATATGTGTGTATGTGTGCGAGTGTGTGTGTTTGTGTTTTGAAATCTTTGTGCATGCTGTAATATCATACAGACATGTTAAGCAGTGCATCAGTAACATGCACACACGCATTTACACGCAAGCATTCACTTAGTTGCAGTCTCTATACCCGCCCTTCCTCCACAGAATTACACGTATGCATCAGCCATCAACACACACACGCACACGTGCATGTGCACACACGCACACGCACACAAAGCATGTATGCATACACACGGTCACACTTACACATGCACGCCTTCCCTGTCCCCCTACCAACACCAACCCTGCCCCCACCTCCCACACACACACACACTCGGCACACAGCACCACCAGCAGCAAATGACGGCCTTATTTCCAGACCCCGGTAACCATAATTGATGGGCTGGCGATGATGACCGGTATGTGGCAATCAGTCAGTGGTTTGCGTGTTGTATGTTGCAGAGGAAGAAGAACCCAGTTTCAGTGACAGCAGCACCATCCCAGGTTTCATGATGATGGCAGGCACAGCGATGGACCAGACCCTGTACATTCCCACCAATGGGATGGCAGAGAGCAGCCACAGGATGGACTTTGTCAATGGCGCCAGCCACAGCCCGCCCCTGGTGCTGGAAAAGGAGGCCTTGGAGGACCGGCTGGAGTTTGCCGACAACGCTCGCTACGCCTCCAACCTCCTGGTAGCCATGGGCAACCTGCGCCGCCAGAATCAGTTCTGCGACGCTGTGCTCCGAGTCGGTGAAAGAGAGGTCAGTGGATTTTTTTGTTTGTTTATTTAAGGTTTGCATTGTGTGTTGTTGTGGGTGGGGTGATGGGGGTGTGAGGCTAGAGAAAGTGTTTACTATAACTCCTTGGTTATACTAGGGGGGAGGGAAAAAAAAGCGGAAAAGTTTGTGCTTGAAAGTAGTTAGAATTAGGAAAATGTGCGGTTTTCAAATCGCAAAGTCTAAATATACTGCTTATTTGATGGTTGCAACTGATTAAACTCAACTCAGAGTGCTGGAGTTTAAGTCTGAGGGTTCTGGGTTTGAATCCTGGTCACTGCCTGGTGGATCCAGGATGGAGATTCTTCTCATCTCCCAGATTAACATATCTGCAATCCTGCTAGTGCCGGACTCCCCTGTGTGTGTGTATAAGCATGCAAAAGATGAAATATGCTTGTTAAAAGATTCCGTGATCCAGTGCGACGTCTCCATGGTGGAGTAAAAATGGTCCTGCATTTAAAGGTCCACTCGTGTATGGAAGTGAACGTGGAAGTTACAGTGCATGAACAGGGGGGTTGGATGGGGAGACAGCATTATGAGAGGATTGGAGACAGCATTATGAAAGGATTATTTCTGGAAAGAAAGAAGACTTGAAGAAGCACTGTTGGTTGTGTGCTAGCAGTTCTTGTTGATAAGCAGCCAACTTAATGGTTGAAGAATCAGCTACATTTAGGGGAGTGTGGGGCATACATGACTGTTGTTAATCCCACCACAAAGATAGGTACATTCTATCTTTGGGGATGATGCATGCTATGTGAATACCTATGGCAATCCAAGCTGGCCTTCTTGTACTGAAAGTTTAACATGGGCTCAAGGTGTCACATCATCATCCAAGTTGATACATAACAAGATACAGACGCCTGTATTGTTGGTAGGACAATTTGAGCAACACTCCTAAAGATGTGACATAGATGACCCTTGACTGTGAGGTCCCAGTCTTCCTGTTTAAGCCCTGGTAGGAGCTGGCCATGGGCAGAAAAAACCCACATCTGTCTGGGATGGAACCCCCTTCATCCGCCCAGTCTGTTCCTAGCGCTAACTACTTTGCCACTGATGGTGGCCGGTAAGCTAGAACCTTAGTTAACTGCAAAGATTGATGAAGCATTTGTGTGGTCAGGCTTCACCAGAGATTGAGAGATTGACATAAGCTTACATGGTTGATGGTTTCTCCACCGCAGTGGGAATCCATTTTCCAGTTTAATCTTTTGTGTAGGATGATGACTCTCAAACTAGGAGGCAAGATCATGTTGACTCTTGAAGCTGCAATTTTGCGGGTTTGTTGGCCTTTGGGAACCATCCCAAGGCCGATGTCCTAAAATCCTCTGACTTGGAAAGTGTGGATGTAATTTGGTCAAGACACTCTCCACTATAATCAAACTCTTGTTCAGATAGTCCGGATGGCAGTTGCCTCCTCTGCTGTTCTGATGGTCATTGCTGGACATGGCTGACAATGAAACATTTGTGTGGTGATGGTCCAGGTGTCGATTCACCGTGCGGTGGTGGCGGCCTCCTCCCCATACCTCTTTGAGCTGTTTGAGCGCTCGTCAGCGGACTCCAACCACATGGACCACGGGATGGGCATGTTCCACGGCAGCTCCATGTACAAGCTGAAGGACGTGTCCTTCTCCATCTTCTCCTACCTCCTGGACTACATGTATTCTGGCAGGTAAGGCGCTGCTCACCTTTGAAAACTTTCTTTGGGGTTTTGTTTTTTGTTTTGAAGTTTGTGTGGTGTGCGGATCCGACTGTCCATTCCGTGTGTATTTACACAGTTGTGAAGAGAATGGAAGTATTTTTTTTGTTTTTGGTTTGATGTCAGTCCTGTCCTTGTGAAATGTTTTGTAGTGAACATCAAGAACGACTACTTCTATTCGGGATAGCATGTGTGTATATATAAGTGAACGTTGCTTGTCAAGGAGCGAGGTTTTTTTTTGTCTGACATTTTTTTTCCTCATAGACTGGGGTGAGTATGAATATTTTGTCTTGGACAATTTGTATTAAAAAGTGAATCTTAACTAGCATTGATTAAAGCAGACCTGAGGTCTGTATCACGATGGCTGATGGCTTATGTACAAAGGCACACCAGTGATGTCATTGCTGTGAATTAGAAACGATAGAATTGTCATGTAAAAAAACAAAAACAAACCCACAACAAAACAAAAACTTCAAAGTCATTGCTTGAAGACCCCCCCAAAACTGGAGTGGTCTGCTGAGGATCCAGCAGGGGACTTTCAGATCCCAACATCACCTCATGATTTGGAAATACGAGCAAAAATATGATGCAAGGATAAGATCAGTCAGATTTAGAATTTGGAAAACCAAACAACTTTTTGTGCCAACTTGATAATGATTACGCCAACAATGAAGCACAAAGGTCAGCACCTAATTACCTCGGCTCAAGCAGCACTTGATCATAACAGCTCTGATGACCGTTGTTTTTGTGCCTTTGTATTGTTGGCCTGTGTCAACATATGCATATATCTTCTTTTTTTTTCCATTGAATAGTTGTAGATTATCACTTTAGATGCAAGAAGCCCTTGGAGTGTTGATATTTTTATATATTTTTCATGCTGTACATGTAGCTCAAGATTTTTTTTGACATAATTATATACAAGACGAAGAGATCGTGGTTTAAGAAAAAAGAAACTTGTGATTATCAGTACTTTTGTGGATGATAGCATTTTAGAGGAAGCTAGTTCAAAGTGGTGATTGGTTTTTGGAGGTTTGGTTGGTTGGTTGGGTTGGGGAGATGAGGTGGGGGGGAGGGGGGGAGGTAGGGGAAAGGGTAGCTGGGATGCGTTTGAAATCTGATGGTAGTTACGCTAGACAGCAACACAGTGTTCAGTTATCTGCATTGTTACATGTTTTGTGTTTGTTGTCTTTGTTTTTGTGTGTGTGTGGTGTGAGTGGTTTTGTTGTTCTTCACTGGTGTTACAACCAGTTGTGTGTTCTGTGTGATTGGCCAACACTGTATGAGTGGTGTTGCTTGGAGGTTAAACCTTTCCCTTCACATTTTTGTGACGTGTATACCCTACATACAGGCTTTGACACAAACAGACGCATACTTCTCAGACACACACACACACAGACCCTCCTGCACGCGTGCAGTCACATACATACAAGCTGTCTGGTTTGTGTATACCTCATTTGAGAGGATTATTCGGTCCAACGTTTCCGGTGCTAATGGTGTACCAGCTGTTACTAACACGAGTAACAGTGTTAAGACTTGTCACCAGCAAAACTTTGAGAGGATTGGGGCGAGAGGACAGGAGAGTGTGGTGTGGGTGTGAGTGAGTGAGAGACGGGGAGGGCCGATATATTGGGGGTTGGAAGGGGGGGGGGTGGGGGGGGGGCGGGATGGGAAATGCGAGGCTGGATGGATGGAAGGAGTTAGGATTTCAAACCATGCTTCACTCCGTCCTTCTGCCTAAAACTGTAGAAAAGCTGGCTTGTTTTACAGCATGCTGTGGCAGCAGTACTAACCCAGGTCGCCAACTCGGCTGTGAGAGAGGGAGAAAAAAATAGGGGATTATTAAGAGTCACAAGTGTGCACATACATCAGACCAAACTGTGAAAGGAAACATTAAAAAAAAAAAGAAAGAAAAAACAGAAGAACCCAAAGAAACTGCAGCAAAACACAGCACACATAGGTTTAAACTGCTGCCATGATACAACTTAGAAATCAGATCTTTTTTTTTTAGGTCAGCCTTCAGCACAGTTCTTTAAGCAGCTCTGGTCTGTGACCTGGTGTGGTCTGAGCTCTATGAAAATGGGTGAGAAGATGGGTGGGGAAAAAGATTGAATAATATATATATTTTTTTTTAAATATATATTTTCAAGCATATCTTTCTCATGTCCCATGTCAGTGGCATTGCTCATGTACTGTACAAGTCGGCGCATCAGTGCACCAGCAGACCATATTGTTATATCCTTGTGCGACGCAAGCTTCCTTGAGGTTAAACACCGGAGGCGACCTCACAGCTGTTTCTAAACTGGATGGGGATGGTGTTTTCAGCTGTTTGAATTTTGGATTTGATACGAGTGAATGCTGTTATTACCACCCAAGACTGCATGACAAGACGCAGTGATAATGCCCAAGCCGGTCTTGCCATGGAACTGATTGAGGCCTCACTCTGGGACAGCCGACCTGAGTCCGACGGCTGGAGCAACAAACTCCTGAAAGAAGCATTGGAGAAGTGGATAGATGACGCAGGACAGTGCCCTGTGGACTGGACCCATTACTCCAGATATTCTCTGTTGTGGAAGAGCTAGCTGTAGGTATGGCCAGATAAACGTGAAGTGGGGGTGTGAGGGCTGTGGCAGTGGGATTTCTCAGATGTTGAAGAACTATTGTGGCTTTCAAACTCAGTTTTAGGTTAATGATAACTCACCTATCACCCTGCTGATTAGGGTTCAGATCATGTTGTTTATACTTTAATCAGGGTGTAATACTTTTCAATCCTTAAAAAGCAACCAAATTGGAACCAAAATAACGTAAAAAGGTTACTTGAAATTGTGATTTAAAGACTATTTCACCTGTCTTGATCAGTTCATGAAAAAAAAAGTGCGGTTGAAAATTTTATTTATTGTACTGAACACAATTGGACCTTAAAATTAATCAGAGCTGTGTCACGACTAGCTCTCTTTAACTTTTTATTCTTCTTTTAAAGAAATAAGATATGCTGCTCGTCTGATTATGAAAACTTAAAACATTCAATACAGCCACAGAAAAAACAAGCATCCTCCCCCTCCAAAAGCAACAAACAAACACAAAAAAAAACCATGGATTCAGAGAAACAGAAACTGCTATTCCATACATGAAACATTGGACATTTTATTTATTCATTTATACCTGTATAATTACTCGTGCCGCATGGTGAAACTTGCAGAAAGTAGATTCAGAGAGAGGAGGGGGGAAAACAAGTAGGTACTAGACGTAACCAAGGTAAAGGAAGAAGGGAGAAGAAAAAGCGAAGTATTGGAGTGACAATACTGACAGAGCGTGGCTGACGTTTTGAGGGGGTAGCCCCTCGTGATTCCCTTTCTTCCCCCTGTTGCTGGTACTGTTCTTCCTCTGGCGACTGGTGGTTTGTTGTGAACATGCCTGCTGTGGAGTGTGGCCAAAAGAGAGGCTTGGGTAAGGCCCCAGCGATGTACTGGAACTGTTTCAGGCTGAGTGTTGGTGCACAGGACGTGGGGGAGGTGTATAGAACAGCCAAGCTCCTTCGCATGGAGCAGGCGGCCCAAGCCTGTTCCGCTTTTCTGGTTGACCATCTCACTCCTGCCAACTGTCTAGGTATCTAGAGCGCTCATGTGCCTAGTACTGCCTAGTTTTTTGCTTTTTTTTAATTTTTTTTTTTAACAGAAACATTTGAATGTTTTGTATTAATGTGTGTCCCCCCTACCCCACCCAGTTTGTCCTTCTCCCCCTTATTCTCCCCAGCCCCTCTGTACTGGGGTATGGAGTCTGTTTAGACACAGGGATTTGTTTTTTGGCAACCAATTACGGGGAGAGGTAGGGTGGGGGGGGATGCCTGTATTGTGTCTGTAGCCATGTTTCTTTGCAGCCTGCGGGGATGCGGCCGGTGCCGGGTTTCTTTGGCCACAGTGACAACGGTCTGGTTTTGTTGTGTGAGAGGCTGTGTGTGTGCCGGCAGGCATGCACATGCGAGTGTGTGTGTGTGTGAGAGAGAAAAAGAGAGAGAGAGAGAGAGTGTGTGCGTGTGAATGCATGTTGATTCAGCATGTGTACGAGTGTTTGTTGTTGAGTTGGTGTTTGTATCTATGTGTTGGTGGGAGGGCAAGGGGGTGAGGGTTGCATCGGAAGGTAAGTAGAGATGGAAAAGAAAGAGAGAAAGAAAAGAAAAAAAAATCCATTGCTTTTTGTTCAACATTTCGCTGACATTTTCCATTGTACATCAAATCCTTCAGTCTCAAAGACATGTGGCAAGGACAGAAGAGAGGAGAGTGGGGCGTGGGGAGGGGAACTTAGTGTGCATATGCGTGCGTGTGTGTGTGTGTGTGTGAGAGAGAGAGAGAGAGAGAAGTGTGCAATGACATGTTTCTGTGTTAACGAAAACGTTTGCACATCTGAAAACAAAACAACTATATCTGGGTGAAAAATTGTTTTCAGGAAAACATAAACTTGGACGGTGATGATGACGGATTAACAGTATCATAAAAAATCCTCTTCAGGAGATAGGTGAATGAATTATCTGTTCAGCAGCAAATGCACTGTTGGAGATGGTAACAGCCCTCTCACTGGCATCACTCCATGTCGTTCATTCTTTTATTTATGAGCTTATTTATTTCATAAAGAACATCAGACATCTGTTCTCGATTGTGTGCATAAATTGAAAGGAGCCACATGCAGAGAATGCACCTGGAAATGTGAATGAGAAATCATAATAAATTTAGGTGGCATTTACTGACTTTGCTGCAGCCAGCTGACCTTTCGCAGTGCATTTGCTGGTGGTGTGAAGTTAGCTCAATAAATTGGTTGCCAAGATTGTGTGGGCTGAGTTGTGTCACAGCCAGGAGATGAGAGTAACTGAGACCTGCTCAAAACAATCCATCAAGAAACAATCCTTGTTCTTTTGTTCAGTCTTGAACAACTAGGTGCAAGCACTGCCCATTTTCTATGAAGGTTGAAAGGTGTGCCACTACACCGTTGGACACTGAGGCATGCAGGTGTAGAACTGTCCCGTGCTGCTGCGTGCAGTGGGAAGAAGGGGACTTGCAGAGCTGTGTGGTTCTGCCTTGTCCACAAGAATCAATAATGTATATATATATATATGTGGAAGCAGTTCTGCTGCAGTTGACCTCTGACTGGTTCCAGATCCTTTGACAGTTGATGCGGCTTGCCTCGGCCACTCTCTTGCTGTTTGTGCTAGAACCTACTGCGTAGTCCTGTGGCTGTGTCACATGATCTTTGCTCCACCTCATGGTGAGGGCTGCCCCCCTGTCTCATCCTGACATCAGACATCATACATCACAGAAAAACCATCCAACCCCACACCCCCTCTAATCCTCATCAGCCCTCCCTCCCTCCCTCCTTCCCTCCCTCCCTCCCTGCCCAATCTGTCTGTTCCTAATCCTCTGTTGTGTAAAACCAGGTTCTTGAACAACCTTGTTGTTTTGCAGGCATCCGCATGCTGTCTGAGGACTTGACCTTCAGAGCGGGGGTGGACAGCTTCATCCAGGCCAACATGAAGAGCGTCATTGACAGCAAGCACTTCTTTGGGCTGCCGGAGCTGAAGGTGGAGATAGTTGGTAAGGCCCCCTCCCCTCCTGCCTAACCCTCCCCCCCCCCCCCCCAGCATAGTTCATAGCAAAAGGGGGGAGGGGGGATTCAGTAAAGGCTTGCTTGGATATGGACCGTTGATGTACCTTCTTACGGGTTTTGGGTTTTGTGAGATGTTGTTTTTTCTTCTGTGTTTTTTTTGGTTGGGTTTGTTTTTTAATTGTGTGTAGACAGGGAGACTATGGATGCCAAGGCCCATGGGGCGGAGCTGTACATATGAAGGGAAGTAATCCATTAGGTTGAGCTGTGTGATGATGAATAAATAGCAGCTTTGAATTACCAGCGGTGATCATGAAAATCTGATAGAAAATAGTGATAAGGTGATAGTTTAAAATTAAAAAAAAAAAAAAAATTATTGTTGTTGTTATGATGTGTGCTGTGTAAAGAGTAACACTTTGGTTTGGACCTCAGTGAGCTGAGGGAGTGAATGATTCATTATTATTCTAGTAATTAATTATGTTACAGTGATGATGTGTGGTGTGTAAAGAGCTCCATTTTGTTGTCCCCCCATGTATGGAGGCCATACAACAATCAGTCATTATTATCATTATTGTTATCACTATTATTGGTTGTTGTTTATTAGTATTATTATCATGATTGGTGTGTAAGAGTAACTGATTCATCATCACCATTATTATTGTGTGTAGAGAATCATTTTTGTTTGTCCCTCCTGGAGTGTAGGAAAAGAATGATTCATCATTATTGTTTTGATAATGATATTATGTTTATTATTAGTGTGTAAAGAGCACTACTTTATTATGTCCCTCCAGGAGCAGAGGTAATACAAGAAATGATCGTCATTATTAATATCATGATTATTATTATTATTATGATGATATGTGGTGTGTGAAGAGAACCATTTTGGTGTGTCCCCCCAGGAGCGGAGGAGGCGATGGAGAACGGGGGCCAGCAGGGTCAGCTGTTCCACCTGGTGCTGGACTGGGCCCGCGCATCGGTGGACAAGTCCAAGCCTAAAGTGGAGCTGCTGACTGAGGAGGTGAGAGGACCCAGCGACGGACAGGACACCACCACCCTTCTCTCTTTAGCACGGGATCCGATCATGGAGGCCCTGTGGCAGAACTGGTTTGGTGTCGGACTTGTGATCGGTCACCAGTGATGAGGGTTTGAGGCCCCGTTTCGGCATGGTGGTGTTTCAGTGGGAAAGGTACCTTGATTTTCCTCACCACACCCGGGTGTGAATGGGTAGCTGGCTTTTGGCTGTGGAAGGTTAAAAGCGACGGAAGGAGAGGATTGGGCCCCCTGCCTTTCTAAGGCTTGAGCCCCAGACATTGTGGAAAGGAATTCACTGCCCCAATAACCTTAAAATGTTATAGGACCTTTGATTATTTTTTTTTTTTAAACAGAAAAGAGATCTGTGCAGAGACCCAGACTTTGACACACAGCTGACTGACCTGGAGGGAGATGAATGCAGTGCCTTTAAAATGCTAGATATGGGCGATTGCTGTGTGTTTCTTTGCCTTGGTCTCTGTCAGGTCCTAGAACTTAGTGTTTTGTTTTTCTCTTGTGTCTGCAGTTCAGCTGTACGTCGTTCAGTCTGTTAAGATCTGAAAACTCAGTTTTGTCTGTATCTTTTTTTCAAGTTGCAGGAATCAGACACTTGAATCAGATGTGTTTGTGTACTTTGGGACCTTGGCAAAATGTAACCAAATTGGACCCCGAAAAGTGCTGAATACTCGGCCAGAAGTGGTGAAAATGAGGCATTGACTGTTGTGAGAACCTCGTTTGTGTAAACAACAGTGGCTGCACCCATAGCAAGCACATGTTGAGCTGTAAGAGAATGTTGTTTTTTTTTGTTGTTTTTGTTGTGGGTGCTGGTGGGTGTTTATTGGTAACAGTGTTGAGCTTTTAGCCAGTTTTCAGGCCCGAGTCAGTTGTAGAAGTATCCCATATTCCTGATGATGCAAGTATTTTCTGTCAGCATCCAGCTTCCAGTTATAAACATCTAGATTTGTGAGGCAGGAAATTGTGGAGGCGGAAGGGGAACAACTGTTCTTCCCTCCAGATGATCCTAGCATTGGACATAAGCTTCCACACATGGTTTTCGGTCTTCATATGTATTTGTTCCAGAAACTTGTTTGCAGTCCCAATATCCAGTGTGTCCTTTCCATTTTCAGAGCATGAGGGAGGCATGTTTATGTGTGGTCAAACCAGCATCCCATGTGCAGCATACACTTGGTGCATGTAAAGGAACCTTTGGCAACAAGAGTGTTGTCCCTGGTAAAATTCAGTTCATGACAGAAGAATGACACCGAAAACAAATGATTGCCTAAAGGCACATAGCTGTCAGTTAGGTAGACAGCTTGTTCTGCAAATGACTCCATGTTTGTAAAGTGCTCAAAGCTTGGTTGGTGACTGAAGGTAGGTGCTATGTAAGTATCGCTGATAGTAAAAAGGATTAAATGACATGTAAAAAGAAGCGCTGACAAAGCAGTGTGGTGTTGTGTGCAGGTGAACGTGCTGTACCTGAACGCAGAGAACCATCTGCAGGACTGCAAGGATGTGGACGATTCCAGGATGTCTGATGACGATGTGGTAGTCGACTACAAGAAGCACTCCAGGAGAAGGGTGAGGAACTTGGGAACATATGCGCTCACACCTGTGCACACACACACTTAGGCGCACACTCACACCCACATACACTTACTTGTAATTTTTAGGTATTGTAATTTTTAGGTAGTACCTAAAAGAATGACAGTTTGCATTGACCATTCACAGGCTGTCTCACCTGTCGTTGTTTACAATGATTGCTTCTTAATATCATTATCATGATAAAAAGCACCTGGAGCTTGTCATGTAGTGAAATTTGACTTCCAGCTATAATCAGTGGTAAACAACACGCACACACACACACATATACATACACACACACAAAGTGCTTGAAGATGTTCAGACTGCTTCCAAACTTCACCAGTTTCTTGACATTTAATCAAGAGTCATGTTCTTTTTCAAAGTGCTTACTTTTAGTTGAAAGATTGACAAAAAACCAGTTTGATGAATAGAGGCTTGATGTGATGCCCGAGCACTGCTAGTAAGTGGACGGTGGAATGATCTTTGGTTGTTGAAAGTACGGAGGAAAACTTTAACAGCGTTACTGTGTGGTGTGTGTGCGTGTGTGAAACAGAGCACTCTGTCGAACAAGAAGAGCCCAGTGGCAGCAGAGCAGCAGTTGCAGAAGTCGCAGGTCAACGGAATGGCCATGCCCTTTCACATCTTCAACATCAGCCCGGAGGGGGGTGTGGCAGAGAAGGAGTGGTCCATCATCGCCACCATCAAACAGAAAGGTCAGACATCAGACAGGTCAGAGATCAGTCAGAAAGGTCAGACATCAGACAGGTCAGGCTCCATGCAGAAAGGTCAGACAAGGTCAGGCACCACACAGAAAGGTCAGACAAGGTCAGGCTCCACATAAAGGTCAGACAAGGTCAGGCTCCACATAAAGGTCAGGAACCACACAGAAAGATCAGACACCAAACTGTGACACACACATGTTCTGGGATTTCAGGCAATTTCTACATGGCACCATTCTGATTTCAGACAATGCCCACATAGCACCATTCTGATTTTAGGCAGTTCCTTCATGGCACCATTCTCATTTCAGGCAATTCCCACATGGCACCATTCTGATTTTAGGTAATTCCTGCAAGGCACCATTCTCATTTCACTCAATTCCCACATGGCACCGTTCAGATTTTAGGCAGTTCCTGCATGGCACCATTCTCATTTCAGGCAATTCCTGCATGGCACCATTCTCATTTCAGGCAATTCCTACATGGCGCTTGCTGTGCTGTCGGGCAAAATGATGGCTGTGTCCATCCACCTGCGACAAGTGGCCTCCCCTGGCTCCCCGCCCAGCCAGGGGGAGCTGTCTCCTGCCGCCAGCAGCACTGGGGAACGGTGCGCCACGCTGCAACCTCTGGCGGCTATGTCCTCATCACGCTGTGCTTTCGGCGTCTGTGTGTGGAACGACAGCTTTGTGGTTTGTGGTGAGTCCTCTTTGTGTGTGTGTGAGCGTGTGTGTGTGTGTGTGAGAGTGTGTGAACGACAGCTTTGTGGTGAGTCCCCAGTGTGTGTGTGTGAACGACAGTTTTGTGGTGAGTCCACTGTGTGTGTGTGTGTGTGTGTGTGTGTGAACGTGAACGACAGCTTTGTGGTGAGTCTGCTGTGTGTGTGTGTGTGTGTGGAATGACAGCTTTGTGGTGAGTCTGCTGTGTGTGTGTGGAATGACAGCTTTGTGGTGAGTCTGCTGTGTGTGTGTGTGTGTGTGTGTGTGTGTGGAATGACAGCTTTGTGGTGAGTCTGCTGTGTGTGTGAGTGTGTGTATGTGTGTGTGTGGAATGACAGTTTTGTGGTGAGTCCCCTGTGTGTGTGTGGAATGACAACATTGTGGCTTGTGGCGAGTCATGTGTGGGTGTTTGTATATGCAACGACAACTGAAGCAAAATATTTGTTCTCCACAGTGGACATTCTTCAGAAAATGGCTAATGCTTGTTTTTGATTAACCTTTCCCGTACGTCGTGGGTGTGAAATCACCCAGACAAGTGTTTTTGCTCTGTAACTCAAGTAATATTGAAGCCACTTCCACATAATTTCATGACTTTGTCCATAATATAGTTTACTACATATCCACTGAACATTATTTTCTTTTATACATAAACAAAGAAGTTATTAATCAATTAATGTCCCAGTACGTCGTGGGTGTGACGACACCCATACTCCCAAAGAATAAACCTTGCACGCCGTACGTCGTGGGTGTGGAGCCACCCATGCAAAGCTTGCGCGCCACGCGTTGTCGACATGACGTCACTTGGGCTCGCTACAGAGAGAGATGAGAGTGACCTTGTCTTTTGTTGATCGTATCCCGTTTCAAGTCTGCGGCAAGTTTTACTCTAAAGTTGTAACTAATTTCAGAAAACAATATTTATTGCACTAGATATCTTCAACAATATTGAATGAACTGTTTTTCTTGTAGAGAATGATCGGGAGCAACTGATTGATAGCTTTTTATCTAGTTGGAATTAAAGTGCCTTTCTAAGAACTGGATATTTTTGTAAGTCTGAAATCAATTGATCTAAAATCTAGTTGATATAGAAATTTTATTCTTATCCTAATCTGTTCAAAGTAGAGAAAACCCGACTATGGCTAAAAAAAGAAAGATAGTTGATATAGAAATTTTATTCTTATCCTAATCTGTTCAAAGTAGAGAAAACCCGACTATGGCTAAAAAAAAGAAAGAAAAAAAAATGCCAGCCAGCCAGCCAGGAATGCCGAGATCTAGGCCAAGGGAAGGGGGGACTGATACCAGGCTGTTGCTGCTATGTTAGGGCATCTGCCTTGACCGAAAGAGGATGGGCGTGTAGCCGCTAAAAACAAAACAAAACCAACAACAAAAACAACACACACACACACACAAAAACCCCCCAAAAAAAAACAAAAACAAAAAACAAACCGTTTTTTGTAAGTAACAACATTCTCTTCTCACGGGCAAAACTTATTCACAATGCGCCTGGTCAAGCACTGGAGTAAATAGCCTACACGCACAAGTGGAAACTGCGCATGCAAGTCTGCTGAAGAAAAGTCAAATTTGCTTTACGGACAGGTGTGGGTTACTGTGCACCCACGACGTACGGCAAGGTCTTATTTCTTCAGTGAAACCATGGGTGCCTACACACCCACGACGTACAGCGAAGGGTTAGTTCGTACACAGAAACCATGGGTGCCTGCACACCCACGACGTACAGCGAAGGGTTAGTTCGTACACAGAAACCATGGGTGCCTGCACACCCACGACGTACAGCGAGGGGTCATTCCTTCTTAGAAACCATGGGTTTCTGCACACCCATGACGTACGGCGCGCAAAATTTTAGGCGACGTACGGGAAAGGTTAAGTTGAATTGAGTAATGGAAGTTTGGATGAAATGAAGTTCACTTTCTTTTCTTGTATTTGTTAAAATCTGAATACAGTGTAATTGTCCTCATTTGAATTGAGTGAAATAACAACAAAAAACCCAGCAACAGCAAAAAACAGAAACAAAACAAAAACAACTGAAAGAATCTATACAAAAGAAACAGGATTTTAATCTTTGTAGAATATGATGACTCACTCAAGAGGGCACTGGCACTCAGAATACTGTGCTTTTCATCCACATTTCATCTGATGTGGTAGTTAAAAATCTGTTTTCTGGAGTTTTAAAGGTTTTTAGAAAGTTTATAAAATTTGTGATGAAAAACCAGTATGAACCCTGAGTTTTGGCTGCAAAGCTGGCATAACCAAAAAAAAAAAAAAAAGAGCGCAGTTGCTTCCACACCAGCGCTGGTCAGCGTGATGAAGAAAAGTGACGCGGACGGTGGTGTTGCGTTGTGCAGGGGGGTATGACCGCGGGGAGTGCCTGGTGTCTGTGGAGATGTACACGCCCTCCACTGGCCGCTGGGCCCCCCTGCCCAGCATGCTGACCCCCAGGGCACGCTTTGGGGCCGCTGCCTTGCGAGGTCGCCTCTACGCCATCGGGGGCTGCGACGGTTCCCGCGACCTGGACTCTGTGCACTGCCTCAGCTTCCAGTCTCTCAAGTGGGAGGTGGCCGCCCCGCTCAAGACGGCGCGCTCCTCTGTCGGTCAGTGTGTGCTGTTTTGTTTGTGTCGTCTGTATTGTGTTTTTCTTCTTGTGTTGTGGTAATGATGGGAAGAATATTGTTATTTGTAAACATCCTCTGTCGGTCATTCTGTATTTGTGTCGTCTGTATTGTTGTCTTCGTCAGGTGTGATGATGATGAGAATTTCCTATTCTTTTATGTAGCATCTAACTGTACAGTGTTCTGTTGGTGGGTGTGTACTGTTTGTGTTGTTTAATATTGTCTTGTTTTGTGATGATAGGAATATTTTGATTTATATAGCGTCCAACGGTACACTCCTCTGCAGAACAGTCTTCTGTTTGTG
This sequence comes from Babylonia areolata, assembly GCF_041734735.1. Taxonomy (NCBI): domain Eukaryota; kingdom Metazoa; phylum Mollusca; class Gastropoda; order Neogastropoda; family Buccinidae; genus Babylonia; species Babylonia areolata. Next base: position 3,443,841 of record NC_134889.1, read on the forward strand.
TTGTTGGTATCGTTTTCTTGTTGTGTTGTGATAATGAGGAGAATATTTTCATTTATTTAGCGTCGAACAGTACAGTCTTTTGTTGGTCAGTGTTTACTGTTTGTGTTGTTTATATTGTCGTCTTGTTGTGTTGTGGTAAATGATCAGAAGAATATTTTTATTTGTATGTCGGATCTACCCAGGCAGGCAGCCTGTTGTGCAAGTGACCTTGTGTTTGTAAAGTGCTTAGAGCTTTGTCTCTGACCAAGGATAGGCGCTATGTTAGTATCTATATCATCATCATACGCATACAGATGTTCGTCTACCTGTGTGCACGCGAGGTGCGTGCAGTGGAGTGATATGAGGAGGGTGTGTGTGTGTTGGCAGGTGTGGCGGAGGTGTGCGGCCAGGTGTACTGTGTCGGGGGGAGTGATGGTCAGCGCAGTCTGAAGACCTGTGAGGTGTACGACGTGGACACAAACCGCTGGGCCTACATTGCTCCTCTCAACACAGGTAGAGGGGCGGTCCACTCCTTGCTCCTTTAATGACACTTGTCTGTGTGTGTGTGTGTGTCTGTGAAAGTGTGTGTCTGTGTGTGTGTGTGTCTATGTGAAAGTGGGTGTCTGTATGTGGAAGTGTGTGTGTGTCTATTGAAAGTGTGTGTCTGTGTGTGTGTGAAAGCGTGTGTACTCTGTGTGTGTGTGTGTGTGAGTGAAAGTGTGCATAGTGTGTGTGTACTGTTTGTGGGTGTCTATGTGAAAGTGTGTGTGTGTGTGTCTATGTGAAAGTGTGTGTGTCTGTGTGGAAGTGTGTGTGTCTATGTGGAAGTGTGTGTGTGTGTGAAAGTGTGTGTAATATGTGTGTACTGTGTGTGGGTGTCTATGTGAAAGTGTGTGTGTGTATGTGGAAGTGTGTGTGTGTGTGTGTGAAAGTGTGTCTACTGTGTGTGGGTGTTGTTGGGATACTAGGGGCTCATTCAATATGAATACCATCTCCACCTGGAAATTGTGTGCTAGAAATGTCCTCTTTCTGTCACTATCTTTCTGTCTGGCCTTTTCTTTTCTTTGTCGTCCCTTCCTCCTTTATTTTCTGCCTTGCTGGTCCATTGACCTTTTTTTTTCTTCTAGAAAGCCTTGAATATTTATTGTCTGATTCTGGATTTGATGACTGGGCATTTTTGCTGGGTTTGTTTTTTTGTACTCGTGATGTGCCAGGTGGATGTTGATAGTTTTTGGTGTTGTATGCTTGTTATTGAGTATACTGTTATGTGAATGTATAATTATTATTTTTTGTTGTTGCTGTAATTGTTTCTTTTTTTTTTTTTTTTTGTTTAATTCCTGATAACATATTGGCGATTTGATCATTGTCAGAGACATGTCCCAGGTTTACTTGGGTTGAATATGCTTATGCCAAATTTTACATATAGCTGTTAGAGGCGTTTGATTGGCTAAGAGCGGGCCAGACTAAGAGGGGCGTCTTTTCACTGTTAGCCGCGCGAAATTTGGCCAAACAGAGCAAACCATAGGCCTAGTTTGCATCAGTTTGACATGGTAAGTATATGTAAACACCAAACATGGAGTATAATACAAACTCCTCCTTTTCTAGTTGTTTTGTTTTTTCCCTCGGGTTCTACAGGACAAATACTAACAGTTTTTTTTAGAAGCGACATGGCCCAGCTTGGTTGGCTCACGGGGCTATAAGCAACAAGAGTAGAGGAGGATAGTGTGTGTGTGTGTGTCGGTCGTTGAGTTGCACCACATGTCAACATCTCCCTCCCGCCTCTCACCAACAGCGATCAGCAGGCCTGACTGGCGTTTTGGGTCAGGGGCGCAATAGCCGAGTGGTTAAAGCGTTGGGACTGTCAATCTGAGGGTCCCGGGTTCGAATCACGGTGACGGCGTCTGGTGGGTGAAGGGTGGAGATTTTTACCATCTCCCAGGTCAACATATGTGCAGACCTGCTAGTGCCTGAACCCCCTTCGTGTGTATATGCAAGCAGAAGATCGAATACGCACGTTAAAGATCCTGTAATCCATGTCTGCATTCGGTGGGTTATGGAAAGAACATACCCAGAATGCACACCCCCGAAAACGGAGTATGGCTGCTTACATGGCAGGGTAAAAACGTAAAAGCCCACTCGTGTGCATACGAGTGAACGTGGGAGTTACAGCCCACGAACGCAGAAGAAGAAGAAGAAGGGTCAGGGGCACTTGTGGTCGTGGTGCAGCTGTACGAATCAGTTCACACGCTGTGGTGCCTTCCTTCCTTCACAAAACTGAAACTACTGTGTGTGTGTGTGTGTGCAGCCCGCTCACAGGCGTCGGTCAGCTCGTACCGGGACTGCCTGATCGCTGTGGGAGGCACAGACTCGTGGAACTGCCTGAGCTCTGTGGAGATGTACCAGCCCTCGGCCAAGACGTGGACCTGCATTGCCGGCCTGGGGACCCTGCGGCGTGGGGCCGGCATTGACGTTGTGCAAGGTGAGACTTCTACACACACACAGAGCTGCTTGGCTTTTATTTTTGTGTGTGTGTGTGTTTCGTAGAATTTATATACATATATTTTAAAGATAAAGAAAAGTCAAATTGATACATACAGTTTGGTTGGTTATTCGTTCTTTTTTTTTTTTTTTCGTAATCAATTAACATATACATTTCTTTTGAAGATAACAAAAAATAATAGTAGTAGTATCCAGGTTGGTTGGTTATTCTTCTCTTCTTTTTTTTTGGATTATCAAAGAATATAACCATTTTATTTAAAGATGAAGAAAAGTAATTGCAATAATATCCAGTTTTGCTAGTTATTCTTTTTTTTGTTTTGTTTTTTGTTTGGTTGGTCATTCTGTTTTAATTTTTTTTTTTTTTAAATAAAAGTAATAGCAATAATATCCAGGTTGGGGCAGTGAGTGTTAACACTACTGTGCCAGTGCCGTGAACAGTGCCGTCTTGTAGATAGCTGTGCCAATGCCTTGTAGATAGCTGTGCCAATACCTTTAACAGTGATGAGATAACTTGTAGATAGCTGTGCCAATACCTTTAACAGTGATGAGATAACTTGTAGATAGCTGTGCCAGTGCCTTGTAGATAGCTGTGCCAGTGCCATGAAGAGTGACAAAACACATTTTGTTTTCCCCTCCCCCCCCTGGCCCCAACAGACAGCCTGTGGGTGGTGGGGGGCAGCGACGGGGTGAGCTCCCTTCGCAGCACGGAGGTGTACGATGCAGTCAGCCAGACGTGGAACCCCGGCCCCCCCCTCAACACGCCGCGGGCCAACGTGTCGGCGGTGGGACTGCAGGGGGTGCTGTACGCAGTGGGGGGGTTCTCGGGCAAGAAGTTCCTCAACAGCCTGGAGATCCTGCAGCCGGGCAGTGCCGAGTGGGGCTGCTACCAGCCTGGCCGCCGCCGTCACCGTGCCAGCAGGATTGGCTCTGCTGATTCGTCCGGTCAGTGGCGGTGTCTTGACCCTTGGTTCTGTGGGAGAGTTGTGAGTGTGTGGGCGGGAGTGTTTTGTGTATTTTGATGTCTGTATTGGCATTTATTTTTTTAGCCCCCACCTTATTTTTCTGTTTCAGTATTAAGACATGCTCTTTATTTATTTATTGGGTGTTTGTGTGTATGTGTGTGCTTACATAAATTTGTGTATGTCTATGTAGCACATGCATGCATATATTTGTGTGTGTATGTGAATAGCCTGTATGTGTGTGTGAATATAATTTTGTGTGCGTTTTGAAAAAAGTGTGTTTATTTAGCCTCTGTGTGTGTGCATAGCCTTTAATATGTTGTGAATAGCCTGTGTACACAATATTATTTTAACTACACATACTTAACTGTGACCCACCAGTGCAGACTCCGGCAGGGGTCTGATTCCTGTCCTGTGCAAACTACTACCCGCCTATGCGGAGAAAATGAAGGTAGCTATGGCCGATAACCTCTCGAAGTAGGTTACCTTTTAATATTTCCTATATATAATGTGTGTGTGTGCAGGGGATGAAGTGGTCAGTGCCAGCAATGGTTCTCTTGCCGTTCATTCCGACAGTGATGTGTCCACCTCTGACCATGAAACCAACTCTGCTGACGAGGCCAGATAACTTGCAGCACCACTGCCACACAAGACAGTTTCTTCGTGTGTGTGTGTGTGATATTTTGTGTGTGAGTGGGCTTGCATGAGCGACAATTCTTCGGGTGATGTGAAGACTGAAAAAGTGGTTTGTTTTTATTCATTTGAAGGGGAAAAAAAAAGTTCACTTGTGTATTTTTTGTATTTGTGAAATGTGTAAAACAGTGTGGGAGTATGGGGACAGAAGCTTTCCCTCTTTTGTGTGTAGCAGTTTACTACTTCACTTTGGAACAAACCAAGGAAATTCTCCTTGTCTGGCCTTTGTCAGTTTGTACATTTCATGTTCTGAGGTAGCAGCTGCATTTGCAGATGTAATCTTGACCTAATTTGGTGTGGCAGCAAACAGAACTGTGGAGAACTTGCTGTTCACTGCTGGGTGAGACTCTTTTCATGATGGTTAATCATTCAGTTCATACATTGAGAGTGAGAAAGAGAAGAAAAAAAGATTTGCTGCAGCTGCATACTTTTTAACACTGCCTGTGGCTGTTCCAAAAACTTTGTAATTTTGACACTTTATCGGATAGGGTGAAATATGTTTTTGATTCAGATAGGCTGAAATGACTGCTTTGAGAAGTCACTCATTCAGATAGGCTGAATGACTGTATGCTTTGAGAAGGAAGCATTCAGGGAAAAGGTGATGTCCTGGCTTTACAGTGGGCTTTTCCACTGAGGACCAGAATGGAATCAGAGGTGGTCAGGGGAGGAGTTAGCGTTTGAAGGCAAGGTAGATCTTTGCAGTTGGAAGTCAAACAAAGCGCCTTTGTAGTTTTGAGGTATGACGTCAGATCGGCGTATACTGTCATTTGATTACCAAGGACAGATTTGTCAGCATTCCTTTCACAGTTCAAACCTTGGCCTGTCTGGGATTCGGGGTTTTTTTTTTTTTGGGGGGGGGGGGGGGGTCTTTTGTGGATTACATATACACGCATCTTACAGTGTCTCATATATTTTGTGTCACATTTTGCCCCCGCATTGGTTAAAACCCCCTAAAGGGTAATATTTGCTGAAATGGTGAAGAGACCTGCCACCAGATGTGACGTTGGCCACTGAGCAGAGCAGTCAGTGACATGACTGGACAAGTGGCTTTGGCACACAATTGATTCAGATTCTGTGGTTTCCAGACACCCCTGTTTTGCTTGCACAGGCGGTTTTGAGGAAGAGCACATCTGAAGTCCATGAAATGGGACATGGGGAAAGAATCTTGGAGGGTGGTTTATACAAGACCAAAGGTTTTGGGGTTTGAAGTGGAGAGTAGTGGGGAGAGGATATGTGCCTATGTTAAGTCCTACCTTTGTAAATCAACAGTTTTAAAAGTCAGCAGAAGCCAATCCCTCCGGACTGCTGTTGAAATTTGAAGGGGTGACTCATGGTGCTCATAGCCCAGCTGAGTGCTTAGAATGGAGGGGGGTAGACCTTACAGCTGAGTTTTCTAAAAATGAGGGTGGGGATGTACAAAAAAAAAGACCCCATTTTATTGTTGTGTATGGACACTGTCCATAAAACAGGTTAGAGGAAAGGCGACTATTTTATCAGGTTTTGGGAATGCCTGTCGTTTCAACCAGGCTGGTGAATTATGTGAACACTCTCAAGGCGGCGTTAGATTGAAGAAAACTTCTCTTCTGTGTATATTTTTTTATGTACTCTGAGAGAGAGAGTATGTTTGCTGTACTTGTTTTCCAAGTATTCATTGATGCTTCCAGCCTTCCTAAAAAGTTTTCATTTCTGATAAAAGTGGATATTGGTGTGGATTGTATATATTCTGTGACCATATACCCCGTGTGTGTGCTCACTCTGTGCGTGTCCTGTGAGTGGTAACTGGCAGCTGGTTTCAGGACGGACTTCACAAACCAGTGAATGGCCTGATGTAAGTGTTGGTCACTTGGCCTGTGGTCACCACTGTCTGTCCCTAGTGATGGAAGAGGAGTGTTCTTGACCTGTTCATTGCCTCACTTCTGTTCAGCACCTTTTATCTTCTTAGCTGTGGCATTTGGAAATGAAAAATAGGTGTGGGTGGGGGGGAAGATGTACTGTCTCACTTTTTCTCTCTGTCTCCCCACCCCCCTAATTTGTGCCATAAGCTTAGTACCTCAAAATCCACAGCTATCTAGGTTTCTTGGGAAAACTTGAGGTATTGTCTTTGGATAATGGCCAGTTCTGTTAAGTTCGTTGAAACCAGGATACTGCGTTTTTGTGAAATGCTGTCTTTTTTGGAGGGGTGGGTGGGGTTCTTAACAATGAAATAGCACATATTGGTGCCTTCACATAATGTTCACTGTCATCCATTTGTCTTGTGGACTTGGCTAAGTTGGGTGGGAATGGAGTTCATGTTTTGCATACATTTTGAAAAAGTAAACTGTCCATTTGCACAATGGAGGTTTGGTGACCAGCCTGCATTGAACTTGATGGAAGAATTTAAGAAAGCAGGTACCCAGGTGTGATTTTATTGTACACCATTTATAAGAAACTGAATGGTTGTTTGCCACTTTCCATGTTATTTGTACATACATCATTTTGTAACTTCACAGTTCATCCAGCTCCATCTCTCACAGCCCTGTGATCACAGATTTCAATGTTCTGATGATTCTTGGATCTGGTTCTCTCTCCAGCCTACGATTATGGATGGATGACAATACATACACATGGCAGCCTTTGATACAGGTGTTTGATGTGTTGAATGAGTATCTGTGACTTGTCCACTTACAAACATTTTTATGTTTAATAAACATTACCTTGTAATGATACAATTCACATGCAACTTGAACACAGCCACAAAGTAAGCCAAGTATTTCTTGTAACAAACATCTTTAAACACATTGCATACAAATAGTAGCTGAACATTCTTTAAGCAACAAGCATCACTTTTGAATCAGACTGCACCTTTAATACAAATTCTGGAATACATTTTTTCCATCCAGAAAGACCTACCCCTTGTTTTAAAGGTTCAACTGCCAACAGTAGTAGAACATGCAGTTTACAGCCCTAAACACCCAGTGAACAGTGTCAGGGCTTGATGGAAGACCAGGGCTGGTGGTGCATGTGCTACGTTTCCTTGCTTCGTCGCTGGAGGCAGGAACATTATAAGCACACTTAGTTCTGTTAACATTGCTTATGCAAGTCCTGTTTTAAACAACATAAAAACACCCGACATCTTTAAACATAAAATCAGTGTATCTAATGAAGTATCCAGTCAATGTTACTTAGGGCACAGCTGACCATATCTGCTTCCCCAATTAACACACAGGATCCTCACTTCATGTAAATATGTTCAAACTTGATCAATCACCTTCCATAGTCCATGCCAAAATTTATTTAAAAAAACAAAAAACCCAACCACACATCACCCATACTAAATCAAGGCCAGATTGAATCGGACTTCGGGTGTTTTAAAAGGTCCACGGCAGGCTTTTGGGGAACTTAGAGAAATCTGAGGGCTGATCACCTGTGATTAAAAGTATGAAGGGGACAGCTGTGACCGATGATACAGCACTATCGGATTCATGACCAAAATGTTCATGACCAAAATGGTACTGAAACAGTGATGGGGATGGAAATAGTGGTGATATTGGTGTTACTGCTTTTCTTTTGACAGAACTTGGCACAAGAGAGATGATCGCCGACAGAAAGAGGAAATAACGACCAAAAAAACAAATGTGCTGGACTACTGTGTCCTTTCAAAGTATTGTCAGGCATGCACACCAAACAACAGGAGGGACAGGAAAGAGTGGACAACAACACATCAGCCACTCTATGAAACTGGACGCTCGTAGGCAGAAAAAGGAAGTATAACGATTATCAATGATAATGGCCAAAAAAACAACAAAATGCGATGTACAAAAATGCTTTCAGATGGCGATTCTGTTGCATACAAAGCCGTCTATGATGCAGGGCTCTATGCAGTAGAGAAATTGCAGAGAGGCCCTCACTGCAGAGAGGAAAGAGTGGACAACAGCACATCAGCCAACAGCCACTCTATGAAAGTCGATGCTCATCGATAGAGGAGACAACGATTATAAATAATAGCCAAAAAAAACCCAACAAAATGCGATAAACAAAAATGCTTTCAGATGGTGATTCTGTGTCAGGCATACACACGGTCACCAAACAGAAGGGCCAAGAGGAAAGAGTGGACAAGTGCACATTCAGCCACTCTATGAAAGTCGATGCCCATCGACAGAAAGGAGATAATTATCAATGATAATTGCAAAAAAAACCCAAAATGATATACAAAAATGCTTTCAGATGGTGATTCTGTTGCATACAAAGCCATCTATGATGCAGGGCTCTATGCAGTAGAGAAATTAGAATGCTTGAACCACAGCGACAAAAGAAAGGGTACTGGTCTCTGCAAAATGGTCAAAGAGGTCAAGTGAGAACACTGAAACCTTCAAGTGAAGTGACAAAAATCATTTTTCTACAAAATCGCAAGTTCATTTTGTGCGTTTCCCATGGATTATATTCTGGATTACACCATTACATGGGAAATATAGCTGCACTGAAGACTTCAGTTGGCGAGTTTGCTTTGTTTTCAACCGCACTGCAGTGATGTTTGTGTTGTACCCGTCTTTGTTTATGTCTGTAAAATGAAATGAAATTATGGTGCTTAGAGCCTCTAACCACTAAGGCCATCTCAAGGCTATCGCCGTGTCAATAACTACTACAAGGATAAAAAAACAACCAATTAAAACGGGTCACCACTTCAAACTTTCCACTCCAAAGTTATGTTTATGTCTGTAATATGTCAAAGTGCAAAATTTGTATTGAAAAAAAACCCATAATAATTAACACAAAAATCAAAATATTTCACTTGTACTAATTTATTGTTCCACAAAACATTTCCATCAGTCCTCCTTGAAAAAAAAACCACAGGAAGTCGTTTGGCTCAAAAACAAAAAAGTGACAGTAATTTGAGATTGGTAGGTGTTATTTCTTGCTCTTTCTTTAGCCATTGTAAAAAAAAAAAAAAAAGTGCGCCAAGTGCATGCTTCACACGGGACCCAGGTTTGTCATCACATCCGAACGACTAGACAGAATGGGCTTTAGGTTAATTACCAACAAACACACAGGACCATGTACAAACTACAATCTTGACATGTTGAAATGTTGGTTATTGAACATTTCATTTTTCACACTGATATTTTTGAAGAGACTTGGTCCATATATTTCTGTTTGAAAGAAAAAAAAATGTTGACGTATTTTCTGCTCCAAGATGACCAAACAGTCAGCTGAATATAGTTTCCTTGAACTGAAAACTCCCATTTCTCACTTCGATTAAATTACGTTCGAGCCGCCGATGTTGTGGTTGTTGCACGAGGGGCCGCCCTGTGGACTGCGTGTGATGCGGGGAGGCTGTGGTGGAGGAACTAGACAAGTTATGTGTGGGTCAGGCAGGTCTAGATGGGCTCCACCACGGGGAGGCTGTGGTGGAGGAACTAGACAAGTTATGTGTGAGTCAGGCAGGTCTAGATGGGCTCCACCATGGGGAGGCTGTGGTGGAGGAACTAGAAAAATTATGTGTGGGCCAGGGAGGTCTAGATGGGCTCCACCACGGGGAGGCTGTGGTGGAGGAACTAGACAAATTATGTGTGGGCCAGGCAGGTCTAGATGGGCTCCACTACAGAGACTTGTTCATCCTCTGCGTTAGTTGCAAAGATTGCCGACTGCGCTGAAGAAGTGATGATGTTGAAGGGCAATGCCATGCTGACGACGCTGCACCGCAAGGGCATGTCACTTGGTGTCGTACGATACGACAACCAGAAGGGCATGCGGGATATGGCACTGGCTCTAACAGACTGGGTCACAGTCACGGACTGGAGAACTGCAGAGGGACTGCAGTGGCGGGTGGTGGTGTGTGTCCACAGCTACATTTTTGGGCACAGGGCCATCTCCGCTGCACATCACAGTTCCTATATATCACACACACAATCGCTTATCTTTGTTGTCTGTGTGATTGATAATTTGTCATCGCGTTATTGTTTAATTACTGAATTATTAGTGAATGACAGAGAGGGCCCAGAAACAGTATAGCACCGGGCGAAACCACGCGCAAGATGACCGTTGTAGTTATGCAACACTTAGCGAACCAATCATCACTGAGGGCTGTGTAGGCAGTATTTGAAATTGTGTAGTGGAGCTGAAACTCAAAGATAGGCAGGTCTAGACGGGCTCCACCACGGGGAGGCTGTGGTGGAGGAACTAGACAAGTTATGTGTGGGTCAGGCAGGTCTAGATGGGCTCCACCACGGGGAGGCTGTGGTGGAGGAACTAGACAAATTAGGTGTGGGTCAGGCAGGTCTAGATGGGCTCCACTACAGAGACTTGTTCATCCTCTGCGTTAGTTGCAAAGATTGCAGACTGCGCTGAAGAAGTCATGATGTTGAAGGGCAATGCCATGCTGACGACGCTGCACCGCAAGGGCATGCCACTTGGTGTCGTACAATACGACAACCAGAAGGGCATGCGGGATATGGCACTGGCTCTAACAGACTGGGTCACAGTCACGGACTGGAGAACTGCAGAGGGACTGCAGTGGCGGGTGGAGGTGTGTGTCCACAGCTACATTTTTGGGCACAGGGCCATCTCCCGCTGCACATCACAGTTCCTATATATCACACACACAATCGCTTATCTTTGTTGTGGACAGTGATTTTTCTGTGTGATTGATAATTTGTCATCGCGTTATTGTTTAATTATTGAATTATTAGCGAATGACAGAGAAGGCCCAGAAACAGTATAGCACCGGGCGAAACCACGCGCAAGATGACCGTTGTAGTTATGCAACACTTAGCGGACCAATCATCACTGAGGGCTGTGTAGGCAGTATTTGAAATTGTGTAGTGGAGCTGAAACTCAAAGATAGGCAGGTCTAGACGGGCTCCACCACGGGGAGGCTGTGGTGGAGGAACTAGACAAATTATGTGTGGGCCAGGCAGGTCTAGATGGGCTCCACCACAGGGAGGCTGTGGTGGAGGAACTAGACAAATTATGTGTGGGCCAGGCAGGTCTAGATGGGCTCCACCACGGGGAGGCTGTGGTGGAGGAACTAGACAAATTATGTGTGGGCCAGGTCTAGATGGGCTCCACTACAGAGACTTGTTCATCCTCTGCATTAGTTGCAAAGATTGCCGACTGCGCTGAAGAAGTCATGATGTTGAAGGGCAATGCCATGCTGACGACGCTGCACCGCAAGGGCATGCCACTTGGTGTCGTACGATACGACAACCAGAAGGGCATGCGGGATATGGCACTGGCTCTAACAGACAGGGTCACAGTCACGGACTGGAGAACTGCAGAGGGACTGCAGTGGCGGGTGGTGGTGTGTGTCCACAGCTACATTTTTGGGCACAGGGCCATCTCCCGCTGCACATCACAGTTCCTATATATCACACACACAATCGCTTATCTTTTTTGTGGACAGAGTGATTTTTCTGTGTGATTGATAATTTGTCATCGCGTTATTGTTTAATTATTGAATTATTAGCGAATGACAGAGAGGGCCCAGAAACAGTATAGCACCGGGCGAAACCACGCGCAAGATGACCGTTGTAGTTATGCAACACTTAGCGGACCAATCATCACTGAGGGCTGTGTAGGCAGTATTTGAAATTGTGTAGTGGAGCTGAAACTCAAAGATAGGCAGGTCTAGACGGGCTCCACCACGGGGAGGCTGTGGTGGAGGAACTAGACAAGTTATGTGTGGGCCAGGCAGGTCTAGATGGGCTCCACCACGGGGAGGCTGTGGTGGAGGAACTAGACAAATTAGGTGTGGGCCAGGCAGGTCTAGATGGGCTCCACCACAGGGAGGCTGTGGTGGAGGAACTAGACAAGTTATGTGTGGGTCAGGCAGGTCTAGATGGGCTCCACCACGGGGAGGCTGTGGTGGAGGAACTAGACAAATTATGTGTGGGCCAGGCAGGTCTAGATGGGCTCCACCACGGGGAGGCTGTGGTGGAGGAACTAGACAAATTATGTGTGGGCCAGGCAGGTCTAGATGGGCTCCACTACAAAGACTTGTTCATCCTCTGCGTTAGTTGCAAAGATTGCCGACTGCGCTGAAGAAGTCATGATGTTGAAGGGCAATGCCATGCTGACGACGCTGCACCGCAAGGGCATGCCACTTGGTGTCGTACGATACGACAACCAGAAGGGCATGCGGGATATGGCACTGGCTCTAACAGACTGGGTCACAGTCACGGACTGGAGAACTGCAGAGGGACTGCAGTGGCGGGTGGTGGTGTGTGTCCACAGCTACATTTTTGGGCACAGGGCCATCTCCTGCTGCACATCACAGTTCCTATATATCACACACACAATCGCTTATCTTTGTTGTGGACAGAGTGATTTTTCTGTGTGATTGATAATTTGTCATCGCGTTATTGTTTAATTATTGAATTATTAGCGAATGACAGAGAGGGCCCAGAAACAGTATAGCACCGGGCGAAACCACGCACAAGATGACCGTTGTAGTTATGCAACACTTAGCGGACCAATCATCACTGAGGGCTGTGTAGGCAGTATTTGAAATTGTGTAGTGGAGCTGAAACTCAAAGATAGGCAGGTCTAGACGGGCTCCACCACGGGGAGGCTGTGGTGGAGGAACTAGACAAGTTATGTGTGGGCCAGGCAGGTCTAGATGGGCTCCACCACGGGGAGGCTGTGGTGGAGGAACTAGACAAATTAGGTGTGGGCCAGGCAGGTCTAGATGGGCTCCACCACAGGGAGGCTGTGGTGGAGGAACTAGACAAGTTATGTGTGGGCCAGGCAGGTCTAGATGGGCTCCACCACGGGGAGGCTGTGGCGGAGGAACTAGACAAATTAGGTGTGGGCCAGGCAGGTCTAGATGGGCTCCACCACAGGGAGGCTGTGGTGGAGGAACTAGACAAATTATGTGTGGGCCAGGCAGGTCTAGATGGGCTCCACCACGGGGAGGCTGTGGTGGAGGAACTAGACAAATTATGTGTGGGCCAGGTCTAGATGGGCTCCACTACAGAGACTTGTTCATCCTCTGCGTTAGTTGCAAAGATTGCCGACTGCGCTGAAGAAGTCATGATGTTGAAGGGCAATGCCATGCTGACGACGCTGCACCGCAAGGGCATGCCACTTGGTGTCGTACGATACGACAACCAGAAGGGCATGCGGGATATGGCACTGGCTCTAACAGACAGGGTCACAGTCACGGACTGGAGAACTGCAGAGGGACTGCAGTGGCGGGTGGTGGTGTGTGTCCACAGCTACATTTTTGGGCACAGGGCCATCTCCCGCTGCACATCACAGTTCCTATATATCACACACACAATCGCTTATCTTTTTTGTGGACAGAGTGATTTTTCTGTGTGATTGATAATTTGTCATCGCGTTATTGTTTAATTATTGAATTATTAGCGAATGACAGAGAGGGCCCAGAAACAGTATAGCACCGGGCGAAACCACGCGCAAGATGACCGTTGTAGTTATGCAACACTTAGCGGACCAATCATCACTGAGGGCTGTGTAGGCAGTATTTGAAATTGTGTAGTGGAGCTGAAACTCAAAGATAGGCAGGTCTAGACGGGCTCCACCACGGGGAGGCTGTGGTGGAGGAACTAGACAAGTTATGTGTGGGCCAGGCAGGTCTAGATGGGCTCCACCACGGGGAGGCTGTGGTGGAGGAACTAGACAAATTAGGTGTGGGCCAGGCAGGTCTAGATGGGCTCCACCACAGGGAGGCTGTGGTGGAGGAACTAGACAAGTTATGTGTGGGTCAGGCAGGTCTAGATGGGCTCCACCACGGGGAGGCTGTGGTGGAGGAACTAGACAAATTATGTGTGGGCCAGGCAGGTCTAGATGGGCTCCACCACAGGGAGGCTGTGGTGGAGGAACTAGACAAATTATGTGTGGGCCAGGCAGGTCTAGATGGGCTCCACCACGGGGAGGCTGTGGTGGAGGAACTAGACAAATTATGTGTGGGCCAGGCAGGTCTAGATGGGCTCCACCACGGGGAGGCTGTGGTGGAGGAACTAGACAAATTAGGTGTGGGCCAGGCAGGTCTAGATGGGCTCCACCACAGGGAGGCTGTGGTGGAGGAACTAGACAAGTTATGTGTGGGTCAGGCAGGTCTAGATGGGCTCCACCACGGGGAGGCTGTGGTGGAGGAACTAGACAAATTATGTGTGGGCCAGGCACGTCTAGATGGGCTCCACCACGGGGAGGCTGTGGTGGAGGAACTAGACAAATTAGGTGTGGGCCAGGCAGGTCTAGATGGGCTCCACCACGGGGAGGCTGTGGTGGAGGAACTAGACAAATTAGGTGTGGGCCAGGCAGGTCTAGATGGGCTCCACCACAGGGAGGCTGTGGTGGAGGAACTAGACAAGTTATGTGTGGGTCAGGCAGGTCTAGATGGGCTCCACCACGGGGAGGCTGTGGTGGAGGAACTAGACAATGTGTGGGCCAGGCAGGTCTAGATGGGCTCCACCACGGGGAGGCTGTGGTGGAGGAACTAGACAAATTAGGTGTGGGCCAGGCAGGTCTAGATGGGCTCCACCACGGGGAGGCTGTGGTGGAGGAACTAGACAAATTATGTGTGGGCCAGGCAGGTCTAGATGGGCTCCACCACGGGGAGGCTGTGGTGGAGGAACTAGACAAATTATGTGTGGGCCAGGCAGGTCTAGATGGGCTCCACCACGGGGAGGCTGTGGTGGAGGAACTAGACAAATTATGCGTGGGCCAGGCAGGTCTAGATGGGCTCCACTACAGAGACTTGTTCATCCTCTGCGTTAGTTGCAAAGATTGCCGACTGCGCTGAAGAAGTCATGATGTTGAAGGGCAATGCCATGCTGACTACGCTGCACCGCAAGGGCATGCCACTTGGTGTCGTACGATACGACAACCAGAAGGGCATGCGGGATATGGCACTGGCTCTAACATACTGGGTCACAGTCACGGACTGGAGAACTGCAGAGGGACTGCAGTGGCGGGTGGTGGTGTGTGTCCACAGCTACATTTTTGGGCACAGGGCCATCTCCTGCTGCACATCACAGTTCCTATATATCACACACACTATCGCTTATCTTTGTTGTGGACAGAGTGATTTTTCTGTGTGATTGATAATTTGTCATCGCGTTATTGTTTAATTATTGAATTATTAGCGAATGACAGAGAGGGCCCAGAAACAGTATAGCACCGGGCGAAACCACGCGCAAGTTGACCATTGTAGTTATGCAACACTTTGCGGACCAATCATCACTGAGGGCTGTGTAGACAGTATTTGAAATTGTGTAGTGGAGCTGAAACTCAAAGATAGGCAGGTCTAGACGGGCTCCACCACGGGGAGGCTGTGGTGGAGGAACTAGACAACTTATGTGTGGGTCAGGCAGGTCAAGATGGGCTCCACCACGGGGAAGCTGTGGTGGAGGAACTAGAAAAAATATGTGTGGGTCAGGCAGGTCTAGATGGGCTCCACCACGGGGAGGCTGTGGTGGAGGAACTAGAAAAAATATGTGTGGGTCAGGCAGGTCTAGATGGGCTCCACTACGGGGAGGCTGTGGTGGAGGAACTAGACAAGTTATGTGTGGGTCAGGCAGGTCTAAATGGGCTCCACCACGGGGAGGCTGTGGTGGAGGAACTAGACAAATTATGTGTGGGCCAGGCAGGTCTAGATGGGCTCCACTACAGAGACTTGTTCATCCTCTGCGTTAGTTGCAAAGATTGCAGACTGCGCTGAAGAAGTCATGATGTTGAAGGGCAATGCCATGCTGACGACGCTGCACCGCAAGGGCATGCCACTTGGTGTCGTACGATACGACAACCAGAAGGGCATGCGGGATATGGCACTGGCTCTAACAGACTGGGTCACAGTCACGGACTGGAGAACTGCAGAGGGACTGCAGTGGCGGGTGGTGGTGTGTGTCCACAGCTACATTTTTGGGCACAGGGCCATCTCCTGCTGCACATCACAGTTCCTATATATCACACACACTATCGCTTATCTTTGTTGTGGACAGAGTGTTTTTTCTGTGTGATTGATAATTTGTCAACGCGTTACTGGTTAATTATTGAATTATTAGCGAATGACAGAGAGGGCCCAGATACAGTATAGCACCGGGCGAAACCACGCGCAAGTTGACCGTTGTAGTTATGCAACACTTAGCGGACCAATCATCACTGAGGGCTGTGTAGGCAGTATTTGAAATTGTGTAGTGGAGCTGAAACTACCAGGTGTTAAGATCACGCTGGTCAGTTTTTACAGACAGTCTACAAGCTTCAGAACAAAGATAAGTGATTTTTCTGTGAATTTGATTAATAATTTGTCATCGCGTTATTGTTTAATGTTTGAATTATTAGTAAATTATTGAGTGGGCTCAAAGATAGATTTCCGTCGAATGCACGGAAAAATTGCTTATCTTTGTTGTGGACAGAGTGATTTGTCTGTGTGATTGACTGATAATTTGTCATTGCGTTATTGTTTAATTATTGAATTAATAATAATAATATTACATAAGGACCTGTATTTTTCTGCAAAATGAAATGAAATGAAATGATGGTGCTTAGAGCCTCACCGACCACTAAGGCCATCTCAAGGCTATCTGCTACGCAACAATACCCAGATGCACCCTTCCACTGGCTAAGTGGAGACAACCCGACAAAAATCCCCAATCCCACGGCTTTCATACAGTACCAATGGGATGAATGGCTGTTGGGTTAAACAGTCACTAACTGTATGCAGTCTGGCCTTAGGGCGACACCAGGCTGACGGACTCCACACAGATGGACGTCCATTGCCCTTCCCTGATAAGAGGCTCTGTCAGGGCGACCAAATTTTATCCCTCAACACATAGAACACCCTTCTATGGATACTTACAAAACCCTGTCTTGTGTGCACCTCGGGGATCAGCTGCATAGCACGAGACATAAATTCAGATCCCCCAAACCCCAAAACAGGTGTGGCAAAAGAGGTGGGAAAAGATTGTGCTTAGGTAGCAGAATGACAAAAGCAGAGTGGCTGTCAAAGAAATTCTTTAGAATTGACAGTTGGAAATGTTCCAGCGCGAGAATGAGAATCTCACCAATTGAGAAATTGGCATATGATTTTGACATTTTATGTCTCCAAGAGACCAGGACAAGTGCAGACAGACCAATACATTTTGAGAATTTCACAGTCCTTCAAAGGAATGAAGGAAGAGGAGTAGCAATCATACTGAACAAAAACCTAAAAAACAAAGTTTCCACCATAAATCAAGAGAAATGGTGTCGCAACTCATGTGAACTAGTGGGGGTGCGTCTCGAAAAACCCGACGGAAATCACAAAAGCATTGTGCTCATCAATGCCTATGTTCACCCAGGAACCTGCACAACAAAAGAGGATTGGGCCTTTTTAGAGGAAATAGAGAACGAATTTGGAGACTCAGTCATTATCTGTGGAGACCTCAATGCAAGATCGAAGCTTGAAGATTGAAGTGTGTGTGTGTGTGTGTGTTGGAGCTCATGTACGTTTATATGTATTTGACTGTGCTTTCATATCTGTGAAACTGCATGTTTGGTGCATATCTGTTATGCATGTGTGGGTGTATGTGTGAATGTGTGTCTTCATGTTTTACATTTATTTGCTTATTTATCATCATTGTTGTCTTATTTATTTATTTATTATTATTATTATTTTATTATTATTATCATTACTACTACCTTTTTATATCATAATTATTATTTATTTATTTATGTAAGCTTATCTATTATTTATTCACCTTTTTCTTTCTCAAGGCCTGTCTAAGTCAGTAAGTGCGTTGGGTTACGATGCTGGTCAGGCATCTGCTTGGCAGATGTGGTGTAGCGTATATGGATTTGTCCGAACGCAGTGACGCCTTCTTCAGCTACTGAAACTGATCTTTCTTGAAAATCAGCTGGCGCCACGGAGTGTTGCACTCCAAACTCGCTGGTGGTGAAAGGGTTAATGCTCTGAACTGGCACTGTGCTGGACAACTGTGTCCTTTCAAAGTATTGTCAGGCATGCACACCAAACAACAGCAGGGACAGGAAAGAGTGGACAACGACACATCAGCCACTCTATGAAAGTGGACGCTCGTAGGCAGAAAGGGGAAGAATAACGATTATCAATGATAATGGCCAAAAAAACAACAAAATGAGATGTACAAAAATGCTTTCAGATGGCGATTCCGTTGCATACAAAGCCGTCTATGATGCAGGGCTCTATGCAGTAGAGAAATTAGAATGCTTGAACCACAGCGACAAAAGAAACGGGTACTGCTCTCCACAAAATGGTCAGAGGTCCAGTTTGGTGGGTGACGTTAAGGGGCCCTCATTGCGATGCATAAAACCAAAGTTGGTCGTATGTCCCTCCCGAAACCTGGAAGGGGTCAAGCTGGTGTTCCCTTGACCCTGGCCCCTAAGTTGGACCCCATGGTGGGTGGGTAAGGGAGGGATGAATTTACTTTTTTCCCAACATGACTTCCAAAAAACTACACCCCCCTGGCTCGGGTAAAAGAAGAAGACAGGGAACGGATGACTCAGACTCCGATTCGGAGGTCGTTGAGACCTCTGGATTTTGGCCATCGTGGCTGGTGATGGAGGGCGCTGATGACAAGCCCTTGTCGGCTCTCAGCCCCTTTGCTATCCAGAAGGGCTTTCAGTGTCTGGCAGGATCGCTGAAATCCATCAAGAGGCTGAGGAGTGGAGCGTTCTTAGTGCAGACAGAATCCAAAAGGCAGACACAGCTCCTTCTCAAGGCGACCACTTTCGTGGATAGGGCGGTGAGGGTTTCCCCTCACAAAGGTCTCAACTGCCCAAAGGGGGTTATCAGATGCCCGGAGTTGAGAGGAGTGTCTGAAGCAGAAATCAAGAGCGAGTTGTCCTCTCAGGGAGTGACCGACGTGTACAGGGTGACGGTGAAGAAGGGGTCGGACAGAGTCCCGACCAACACATTCTTCCTCACCTTCTGCTGCCCGAATGTCCCCAAGGACAAATTAGTCGGATACCTGCAGGTGAATGTAAGTCTGTACGTGCCGTCCCCTCTACGGTGTTCGAAATGAAATGAAATGAAATAATGGTGTTTAGAGCCTCGCCGACCACTAAGGCCATCTCAAGGCTATCGCTGCGTTAATAACTACTACAAGGGTAGCTACAAGTGCCACAAATTCGGACACGTGTGGGACTGCTGCAAGGAGGAAGAGGCGTGTGGCACCTGTTCAAAAGAAATGAAATGAAATTATGGTGCTTAGAGCCTCGCCGACCACTAAGGCCATCTCAAGGCTATCGCTGCGTTAATGCACAGAACATTTTGCAGTCCTAGATTCGAACTGGTCAATGGTAAGAATGATCGTTCGATGACTGCACGCTCGTGTGTCTAGGTTTGACCACACGACTCATTACGGCGTGAAACTTGCGATAATGAATAACTGATATGCGGATTTATGACAATTTAACTCCGATTTCAGTTCAGCTGTTCAGATATAGTTGGTTTAAGCTGTTTTAATGTGTAATTTGACACACAGCTGGTGCCAAATCAAATCAAATCAAATCATGGTGCTTAGAGCTTGGCAGACCACTGAGGCCACGTTAGCATCCACTTCAAGATTAAAAAAAGTTCAGTAAAAACTAGTACGGCTTCAAGCGTTTAACTCAAAGTTTAAAAACTTTCCCCCGAGTATAAAACAGCCTTGACTGCTGTCTGCTAAACAGAGGGTGCTACGTTTATGGACCACACGGGCACCTTTAGCAGCACCACTGGAGCACCAAAAAAATCCCTCTTCAGAGACGCCCTACAACCAAGTAACAGACAGGACGTCACAGGCTCTACTGAGCCTTTCAAGGGCTGGAAAAAAACAAACAAAAACAAAACAAAAAAACCCAAAAAATCACCTTCCACAGTCCATGCCAAAATGTATTAAAAAAAAAAAAGAAGAAAAAAAAAAAAAAAAAGAAGAAAAAAAAAAGGCATCATACATCACCCATACCAAATCAAGGCCAAATCGAATCAGACCTCAGGTGTTTTAAGGGGCCCTCACTGCAATGCACAGAGCATTTTGCAGTCCTAGATTTGAACTGGTCAATGGTAAGAATGATTGATTGTCAGAATACCTCAGTGGCACTGGTGGTCGTTTAGTGCACATTTTATGGTTTGAAACTGAGAAAAACCTTCAGCTTCAGGGGACTTTGCCTGGCTGCTCATGCACTTGCATGTTTTGTTGTGGGCATCGGCACAGACATCTCATGTTTTGTTGTGGGCATCGGCACAGTCATCTCATGTTTTGTTGTGGGCATCGGCACAGACATCTCATGTTTTGTTGTGGGCATCGTCACAGACATCTCATGTTTTGTTGTGGGCATCGGCACAGACATCTCAGGTTTTGTTGTGGGCATCGGCACAGACATCTCAGGTTTTGTTGTGGGCATCGGCACACACATCTCATGTTTTGTTGTGGGCATCGGCACAGACATCTCAGGTTTTGTTGTGGGCATCGGCACAGACATCTCAGGTTTTGTTGTGGGCATCGGCACACACATCTCGTGTTTTGTTGTGGGCATCAGCACAGACATCTCATGTTTTGTTGTGGGCATCGGCACACACATCTCATGTTTTGTTGTGGGCATCGGCACAGACATCTCAGGTTTTGTTGTGGGCATCGGCACAGACATCTCAGGTTTTGTTGTGGGCATCGGCACAGACATCTCAGGTTTTGTTGTGGGCATCAGCACAGACATCTCATGTTTTGTTGTGGGCATCAGCACAGACATCTCTTGTTTTGTTGTGGGCATCAGCACAGACATCTCAGGTTTTGTTGTGGGCATCGGCACACACATCTCGTGTTTTGTTGTGGGCATCAGCACAGACATCTCTTGTTTTGTTGTGGGCATCAGCACAGACATCTCATGTTTTGTTGTGGGCATCAGCACAGACATCTCAGGTTTTGTTGTGGGCATCAGCACAGACATCTCATGTTTTGTTGTGGGCATCGTCACAGACATCTCATGTTTTGTTGTGGGCATCGGCACAGACATCTCTTGTTTTGTTGTGGGCATCAGCACAGACATCTCATGTTTTGTTGTGGGCATCAGCACAGACATCTCATGTTTTGTTGTGGGCATCAGCACAGACATCTCTTGTTTTGTTGTGGGCATCAGCACAGACATCTCATGTTTTGTTGTGGGCATCAGCACAGACATCTCATGTTTTGTTGTGGGCATCAGCACAGACATCTCTTGTTTTGTTGTGGGCATCAGCACAGACATCTCATGTTTTGTTGTGGGCATCAGCACAGACATCTCTTGTTTTGTTGTGGGCATCAGCACAGACATCTCTTGTTTTGTTGTGGGCATCAGCACAGACATCTCATGTTTTGTTGTGGGCATCAGCACAGACATCTCATGTTTTGTTGTGGGCATCAGCACAGACATCTCTTGTTTTGTTGTGGGCATCAGCACAGACATCTCATGTTTTGTTGTGGGCATCAGCACAGACATCTCTTGTTTTGTTGTGGGCATCAGCACAGACATCTCTTGTTTTGTTGTGGGCATCAGCACAGACATCTCATGATTTGTTGTGGGCATCAGCACAGACATCTCTTGTTTTGTTGTGGGCATCAGCACAGACATCTCATGTTTTGTTGTGGGCATCAGCACAGACATCTCTTGTTTTGTTGTGGGCATCAGCACAGACATCTCATGTTTTGTTGTGGGCATCAGCACAGACATCTCATGTTTTGTTGTGGGCATCAGCACAGACATCTCATGTTTTGTTGTGGGCATCAGCACAGACATCTCATGTTTTGTTGTGGGCATCAGCACAGACATCTCATGTTTTGTTGTGGGCATCAGCACAGACATCTCTTTTGTTGTGGGCATCAGCACAGACATCTCATGTTTTGTTGTGGGCATCG
Organism: Babylonia areolata; assembly: GCF_041734735.1. Classification (NCBI taxonomy): domain Eukaryota; kingdom Metazoa; phylum Mollusca; class Gastropoda; order Neogastropoda; family Buccinidae; genus Babylonia; species Babylonia areolata. The sequence goes on from NC_134889.1 coordinate 3,465,796, forward strand.
GCACAGACATCGACATCTCAGGTTTTGTTGTGGGCATCGGCACAGACATCTCAGTCAGTTTAGGGTTTTTTGCTGCTTCAGCTGTCACTGCAGGGGAGCTGTTCCCATTGTTCTGGCAGGCAGTGGGATATTTGGAAACCGAATGCTGGCTGAAGGTGATAGCATCCACCAGCGACAAAGCCTCTGCAAATCAACGGCTTTGCCAGCTGCACAGAACTGATGATTGTGAAGATGTTTGCTTCAAGACAGTTAATATTTCTGCACCTGACAGGAACATTTTCTTTATTTCTGACCCACCTCACCTGGTGAAAACAGTCCGTAATAATTTGAGCAGTTCAGGCGCAGGAAGACACACACGGTACTTGTGGAACAACGGAAAGCACATACTCTGGCAGCACGTCAGAGATATGTACAACTGTGATCTTCAGTTCGAAACGCGGTTCACCAAACTGACTAATGAACATGTCAGTGTGACCAGTTCAAACTGTATGAACGTAAGACTGGCAGCACAGGTGCTTAGTGGCTCTTTGGGTACCATGATGCATGTACATGGAGGACCAGATGCTTCAGAAACTTCAAAATTCATCATGCTCATGAATCGGTTTTTTTGACTGTTTGAATGGCCAATATTTCTATGCAGTAGGGAAATTAGAATGCTTGAATCACATAAACAAAAGAATGGGTACTGTGTGACACTTGCGATAATGATTAATTGATACACAGATTTATGACAATTGAACTCCTTTTTCAGTTCAGATGTAGTTAAAGCTGTTTTAATGTGTAATTAATTTGACACACAGTTGGTGCCAAATCAAATCAAATCATGGTGCACAGAGCTTCACCGACCACTAAGGCCATCTAAGGGCTAAATCAAATCAAATTATGGTGCTTAGAGTTAGAGCTTCACCGACCACTAAGGCCATCTAAAGGTGAAATCAAATCAAATTATGGTGCTTAGAGTTAGAGCTTCACCAACCACTTAAGTGTTACTTACTTGAGTTTCTATGGCTTTCCCTGAAAACTCACTGCCTTGAATACGACATGTTTGTATGTTGCAGGAACTTGCAGCACATCCTGATCTATTGATCAGTGACATCCCTGATGACTTTGAGTCAGTCAGACTCCGGAACACGCTGGTTGCTGGCTCTGTTCTACAGGCTGTGGCCAAAGTCTGAAGATCACGCTCCTGCTTGCTGTGTTTAAAGCTGTGGCTAAACACTTTGTGCAAGTGGTCGAGCACCAGCTTGGTGATTTTCTCCCTGATGGGAAGTATGAAATGAAATGATGGTGCTTAGAGCCTCGCTGACCACAAAGGCCATCTCAGGCTATCGCCGCGTTAACTACTACAAGGGTAGCTACAAGTGCCAGAAATTCGGACACGTGCGGGACCGATGCAAGGAGGAAGAGGCGTGTGGCACCTGTTCAAAGGCGGCGCACCAGGGCGAATGCGTCAGTCCAGCCCGCTGTGTGAACTGTAGAGGCGGCCACCCGTCCTCATCAAAAGACTGCCCCACCTGGAGAAAAGAAAAGGAAATCCAGAAGGTGAAGACAGAGAAGAAAATATCATTCTTTGAGGCAAGAAAACAAGTGTAGGGCACATTGCCTAAGGCATCTTACGCCTCTGTCGTTAGACCCAAAAAATCCGAAAAATTTATTTCGAAAAATAAATACTCCATCCTGGCCGACCTTGAGCCACCGCAAGCAGAGGAGCAGGGGGTAGCAATGGATTAGGCTGCTGCTTTATTTATTTATTTTTTTAAAACTTTTTAATGGCAGTGATCCAATGGAACATCTGTGGGTTCTACGCCAATTTCCAGGAACTTCAGCTGCTTTGTCGTGCCTTAAAACCTTCAGTGCTGGCGCTGCAGGAGACTCTGCAAAGAGATGGCAAGGTTTTATCTCTCTCTGGTTTTAACTCCGTTTTTAAACCCGCTCAACCAAAGCAAGAGGGATTGACGGGAGGTGTCGCTCTTTCTATACATGAGTCCCATTTATACAGTACAGTTCCTTTAAGCACCCCTTTACAGGCGGTGGCAGTCAGAGTCACACTTGGGAAAACCATCACTGTCTGCTCTCTGTACCTTCCTCCTGCCGTCCGTGTTCTGAGGCAGGACCTCATGAACCTGGTCAACCAGCTCCCACAACCTTTTCTACTGTTGGGCGACTTCAATGGCCACTCCCTGCTCTGGGGAAGCGAGGTGACATCTGCCTGAGGTCTTCTTTTGGAAAACCTTCTCTCCAATATGGACCTGTGCTGTCTTAACGACAAGTCTCCCACTTACCTTCATCTGTCCTCTGGAAAGCTCGTATTTAGATCTGTCGGTCTGCCATCCATCGTTGGTCCTGGACTACGAGTGGAGAGTGCACAACGATCTGCACGGGAGTGACCACTTTCCTGTCGTCCTCCGCCCCACAGATGGGGAAGGTGACTCTCTGCCTGACCGCCTGAACTATGACAAAGCTGACTGGGGAATTTTTACCACAAAGATAAGAGCGGAGCTGCAGGAAGAAACAGTCTTAAAAAGCAGCTATGAGCAGGCAACTGGGGTTAAGAATTAAAGAAATGGGAGGCTTCGAAGAGGAAGAAGTACCTGGTTTTTGAAAACAAAACAAAAACAAGGAAACCACAGCACAGTGTTGTGAACAACAGATGATGAACCTGCCCTTCAGAGGCAGGCTACGTCTCGCATGTCACAGGTTTTGCACATGGAACAACGTAAGACATCCTGCCAGCTAGGAGTCAAATCAAATCATGTTCTGTACAGCCCAGCCGACCACGACGGCCATATCAGGGCCGACACCATGTTAAAACCATACCCATGTATAAAAAACAAGTAAAAAGACACAAAAAAAGTAATCCACGTATCAGTCAAAAATCATACAGGTAAATAAAATCTCAAATAATGTTAAAAATCCCTGCTGCTTTTAAAAATTCAAAACCTGCCCAAGGTGGAAATGAAATGAAATGGTGCTTGGAGCCTCGTCAACCACTAAGGCCATCTCAAGGCTATCGCCACGTTAATAACTACTACAAGGGTAAAAAACAAACAATTAAAACAAGTCACCACTTCAAATTTTTCACTCCAAAGTTTTAAAAAAAACTTCCATAGTTTAAAACCTTCAAATCTGAGAGGCTCATCAGAGGGAATACATCGAGGGGCCTCTTCCCCCTTCAGCAAGAATGAGTAAAAAAAGTGTGCCCCGCATGCAGTCTGCACAGCACAGACTCCTCCTTTCTGTTCTTCACCCCTGAAGGGAGGGTCTCTTTTAAGCTGGTGTTGACCGCAGTGACCAGATTATTTCATACATGCCAATGCACCGGAAGACCATCAAATGGTGGAAGAAGCTGGCCTTCCACCTTGTGACCCTCACAATGATCCAGTCTCACTGCCTCTACAACAAGATGCTAAGGAGTCTGGGGAAAAAACCGCTGACACTGGAACAATTTGCCATATCAGTCTGCTATGACCTCGCCAGTCTTCCAGTTGGGGATGATGAGGAGTGGAATCGTGCTGCTGCCCCGGTCAACGAGGAAGTCAACCGCCTCGACTGCAAGCGCCAACACTTCATGGAAAACACAGGCTACAGGCACTGTGTTGTGTGCTATGCCAAGGAGAAGGCAAGAGGAGCCACCAGAGAGCACCTGAAGAACAGGGTGCAGCGCACCAAGTTTCAGTGTCAACAGTACCAGAAAGCCCTATGTTGTGCTGTGCCCTGTTTTGAAACCCGTCACACCAAACAAGTGCCAAATTTGTATTGAGAAAAAACACAACATAATCATTAACACAAAAATCAAAATATTTCACCTGTACTAACATCATTTATTGCTCCACAAAACAACATTTCCATCATTCCTCTTTGAAAAAAACAACAGGAAGTCGTTTGGTTAAAAAACAAAAAAGTGATAGTAATTTGAGATCGGTAGGTGTTATTTCTTGCTCTTTCTTGAAAATCAGCTGGCACCAGGGAGTGCTGCACTCCAAACTCACTGGTGGTGAAAGGGTTAATGCTCTGAACTGGCTTTGTGCTGGACTACTGTGTCCTTTCAAAGTATTGTCAGGCATGCACACCAAACAACAGCAGGGACAGGAAAGAGTGGACAACGACACATCAGCCACTCTATGAAACTGGACGCTCGTAGGCAGAAAAAAGAAGTATAACGATTATCAATGATAATGGCCCCAAAACAATAAAATGCGATGTACAAAAATGCTTTCAGATGGTGATTCTGTGTCAGGCATGTACACCAAACAACAGCAGGGACAGGAAAGAGTGGACAACGACACAGCCACTCTATGAAAGTGGACGCTCGTAGTCGGAAGAAAAAAGAAATAATGGTTATCAATGATAATGACCCAAAAAACAATAAAATGCTATGTACAAAAATGCTTTCAGATGATGATTCTGTTTCATACAAAGCTGTCTATGATGCAGGGCTCTATGCAGTAGAGAAATTAGAATGCTTGAACCACAGCGACAAAAGAAAGGGTACTGCTCTCTGCAAAATGGCCAAAGAGGCCCACCTTGGTGGGTGACTTTAAGGGGCCAGTACTACCTAGATTTTCACAAAAAATCATATTTTTGAAATTCCTCAAACAAATATGCTCAAAACAAACTTTAAACTTTATATTTTCATGTGCAGTTTAAATTTTTGAGTTATTCCCAGTAGTTTTTGAGAAAAGTGCAGTCAAAGTGGGCATGTGAAAGGTCAAAAATGTACTTTCGCTTCACAAAATTCTCATTTTGCTGTTGTTGAAATTCCGATCGAAAATACGAAGCCTCTCCCTGCATTACACCAAATAATAACGCCTCCCGGTAGTGACGTCACATTTCATGGCGGCGCCAATTGTGTGTGATCTTCGTTGTGTTATTTTTTTAACTTTACAAGTGTTTCACAGGTCCCAAAGATGCCATCTGACCCCAAGCAATGTGGTAAACGTAAAAAGAAACGAAGATTCCAGGGAAACCAGCACAAAAAGCTGAAAAGTGTGCCAGACGAGGTGGAAAATGAGCGTGATGTGACTGACGAGATGGGCAATGAGGAAAGTGTTCACGTGGAGACTACTGATGATAGTCAACCTAGCACATCTGGGATCAAAACATTGCCAAGTGCCACGCCCACTAGGTCAGAAATAAAGATTCTAAATAAGTACAACAAGCATGACGAATCTTCTAGTGATAGCATAAGTAGTGACAGTGATAGTGATGAAGGAAACAGTGAAGATGAGAGTTTGAATGAAGAGTTAGAAGGTAACAGAATTATTGATGTTGCCATTTTGAATCAAAATATCTCAACACACCTCCTGTGTAGGTACATGTATTGTCACAATGATGTCACGCTCTTTGAAATCCAAAGAAAAGGGCTGAAAAGCCAGTTTGCTTTTATGTGTTCCAACAGGCAGTGTGACAGACAAGAATCATTTTCATCTTGCTTAGAAATACCAGTAGGTAACTTGCAAATAAGCTCCATAAATAGGCGGGCAAATCTAGCCATGCGTTATATCGGTGGAGGGTTAGCTGTTTCCCACTATTATGAACATCATAACTTTTTTTATTTTTCAAGCAATCACCCTGAAATTTTGCAAGGTGGTTATGCATATATATGGCTGGATTTTGTACCTCAGACATAGTAGTAGCTTTGATTTTATGATTTTAAGGGGTTGTTAATTTTAATTATTTTTCTTTAAAATATTCGCGTTATTGCAACTGGTGAAACTCAGAAAGTAAGCTTAGTAACACAAATTCTGAGCTTTACATACCAGATAAACTAGTTTTACACCAATATACAAAAAAATCAAGAGCTGTAATCTTATTCAAGGCTTCAAAAAAGTGTCCATAGTGTGTGTTACTAAAAACAGATTTCTTCGCGCATAATAAATTATAATGTACAAAAACACAAAATCTACACCAATTATCATAAAACAAATTACACATCCAAAAACTACAATATATATGCTGTGTATGTCCGAAATTTAATTAAATTCTGACAATTAAAAAGCCATATATCAGAAGAATGATTTGGGTATGTAAATCTAGGTAGTACTGCCCTCACTGCGATGCATATAACATTTTGCAGTCTTAGATTCGATTTAACTCCGATTTCAGTTCAGCGGTTCAGATATAGTTGGTTCAAGCTGTTTTAAGGTAAGCATTTTTAGTAAATTCGTTGTTGTATCTGTCCACTGGTATGTGTTTCATGTTTGTGGGGTGAGAGGTTGATTTTTTGTGATTAAAAAAAAAAAACCTGCTTAAAATGGTGCGATTTGAGGGGGAAACCGGGTCATTTTGACTGCGACTTAATTGAGTTAAGGCGCGACTGCAATCGATTCGTGGACACTCTGGGCCCTTCACTTCAGGCTCTCTCAACAACGCCAACCCACAGCCTCCTCCGCTCCCTCCGGTCGACTCCAGACCTCCACCACCACCTACACCTCCTCTGGTGACTTCTAGGGGTTTGTTGCCCCACACTCCGGTCAGTGGTACCATTGTTGCCATTTCTTTCCATCCGCGAGCGGACACAACGCGACCCGTGTTTTCTCGGCCCTACCAGTCGGCAGTGCACGAGTCGACCTCCTCTATCACTTTACCCATACCCACAGTTTCACCAATGGAATGTGTCACAATCCCTTTTGGGGAAACACCACCATACGCCTCATAAATTCTAATGCTTCATTTCAGGTCATCAGCATGTGAGTGCCTCAACTTTCAGGAAGCTTCGGCTGCAGCTCTGTAGGAGGAATTTTGCTTAAGGTAGTAGCACTAGGGGTACAATTTTGACCAAAAATCATTAAAAAATGTGTTTTGTGTTTGTTGTGAATTTTGCAAGAATAAAGTTTCATAAAGCCTTACATGTGTGTGTTTTGTCTGAATTATTACTCAAAGTGTGTGTTTTTAGCTGTTTTTGTGAGTGGGTGTGAGAGAAAGTTGTGAAAAAATCTCGAATGCGTCCAAAAATTGCCCATTTTCAATCGCGCCTGCTGTTGCTATGACGCCATGAAGCATGGCTTGTGACCTACTAAACTGGAGAGGAAGAAACGGCCTTCACCATGAGCCTAATTAGCATAGGAAAATTCCTGCACAGCCAGCGTGCCAGGGCCTAAAAGTGGGTTACTGGCTTGCTTCTTGTTGGTGCAGTGATTGGCCAGTTCGGTCACGTGGCTGATCTGAGCTTTATCATTGGCTCTCAAACGACTTCCTGTTTGCAAAGCGTCTGCTATCTGTGTCTATTCAGATCGATCAACAACAAAATATTTTGGATTATTTTAGCAATCTTTCAAAAGATCAGAATGACAAAGGAAATAAAAGTTAAATTTAGGACCCTCCACAAGTTTGGGAAGCGGCGGAGAGGTAGGAAAAGTGCTCAGCAAGTCAGCACTTTGCAGACAAAGGCAAGCACTACCTCCCCTTCCGAAACCCAAACAAGAGCCTCCAGCCCCAAACCTTCGACATCTCGTCAAAAATCGCCATCTCCTGGCCCATCAAGATCGAAGAAAGAACTTTACGGTTCTAGACCAGCATCCGAACGAAAGCTAAGCTTCTTTGGAAAACGTAAGACGACGGAAGATTCGAGCAATTCAGATGATAGTTCAGAGAGGGTGGCGGAGAAAGGAGGCGTGGAGGCCCAGACAAGAGGTCCGACGGACATGAACGTGATCACCAACATTCTGTGTATGCAGTCGATCATATCCAAACTCCACTGCCCATCATGCAATGAATTGGTAAGTTTGTTTATCTGACATCCTCCCCCACCCTCTGTCTCTTTCTCTGTCCCTCCCTCCCTCTCTCTCACACTCCCTTTCTTGATTTACATGTGTGATGGAGTGTTTGGATGTTGAAGTTGTGTGTGTGTGTGTGTGTGTGTAAATAAATAAGAAAAATAAGAAGTCAGTTTCTCACACATTCATTCTCTCTGTCCCTCCTCTCTCTCACCCTCCCCCCTCTCTCACACACTCCCTCTCCTGTGATTTACATGTGTGATGGAGTGTGTGGATGTTTATAATGGTGTGTGTGTACCCCCCCCCCCGCACCCCCCAAAAAAAGTCACTGTCTCACACACACACATCCATTCTCTCTCTCTCTCACACACCTTTCTCTCTCTCCCATACACTGTCACGGGGTGAATGGTCTAAGGGAAACAACTCATTCCCAGTTTTCCAATTTTGTTACTGAGTGGAATGACCTTGAGTGGAATGACCGATTTCCTCTTTTGCAGTGAAGCTAATTTTGTGTTGTGAGAATTGTTATTTGGCCACTCTCATTATTAGAATTTGCATAGGGGTGTTAGGCAAGTGTGGGGTAGAAACTGTAAAATGTTAGTTAGCATCTCCTATTATTAGAATTTACGTAAGGGGGGACAGGATATGTATTATTGAGGTGATTTGTGGGTGGACGAAAGGATTTGGTTTTATAAGAGAGGCTGTCTTCCCTTTCCGGTTGTGAGATGGTAAGGCCTTTTGGAAAATATCCCTTTTTGTATTAGGAAGAGGGGGAAGTGAGGCATTCTTGAGCTGGAAGAGCTGATAGAACATTCAAGTGGATGTTGGTCCATGTTTGATGGGACTTGGACTTAGTGGGGAATCAGTGCTTTGATTCTCAGGCTAAGTGTGAACACTTCTGTGGAGGTGTGTTTCACTGGAGAGACTGGTAAGGGAAAAATATTTTTCTGTTGTTGCTAGTGTGTGGATTGAGTTAAAAATAATATATATATATATTTTTCTGTTGTGAACTTTTAACAACTGTATTGTTGAGAAAAAAAAAATAAAATAAAAATAAAAATGATTATAGTAATAATCTTGAAATTAATTCAGGGATGTTAATAATTTTTGTTTGGTTGGAACAGAACGTTCCCTTAAATTTAGTTTTGTCTGAGCCGCTGAAAGGAGGCTCAGACATGGAGGGGGAATTCTGTGACAAGAGGGGTGAAACCAGGATACTCTTGTCCAGATCTATCGGGTCCTGGGGAGGCCGATCCAGCGAATCTCGGGGAGAGACCGACTCGGCGAGTTTTGAAGGAGGGGCCACGTGTTCGACCGGAAGCAGCAGCACGAGGCTCAACATTGGCTGGCGACCAACCGGGTGTGGAGACATCGGGTGTGGGGTCATCGTCGGCAAACGTGTTGGAGAGGCCGGCCTGGGGCAGCTCCGAAGAGGCAATTGTGTCTACAGATGAGTAGAACTGTTGGAAGTTTTCCCCTCCCTAGCTAATTTCAGTGGCCATGATGTGTGAGTCATGAAATACTGGCTCTAGACTCGGGAATTGTGGACTTTATAAAGGACATTGGATTGGTCTATTACTATAAAGGACATTGGATTGGTCTATTACTATAAGAGAAAAGTTTGGAAGAAAAGTCAGAGTAATAAAAAAATTGTGGAACTGTTAATTGGGCTGGTCTATTTTGTACTGCATGTTTTTTTTTTTTTTCTTTGGTACTAAAAGTTGGGTGATGGGTGTACTTTTGGTTGACGTGGAAATTGGTTATTAGAACAACTGCCAGTTTGAAGCAAGCAAACTCAATTGAAGTAGTGTTGCCCCTACTAGTAAACCCTAGATAATCCGAGCTAGACTAGCAGGGTGACATACATGTATACACAAACAAATACAAAAATTGTTTTGGTTTTTAAAAATTTTTTTTTTAGCTGCTGTCCATCCGTGAGTCGGGGCCTGATTTCCGCAAGGGGTCATCCATGCTGTTGGAGGTGTACTGTGCAGAGTGTGGCAACATCTGCAACGAGTGGACATCCCTGAAGTCTGGCACCAAGCACACGGGCTTTGACATCAACAGGCGCCTTGTTGCTTCAGCGACAGCCTGTGGGCATGGCTATTCAGATATTCGCCACTTCTTTGGACTGATGAACATGCCCCCACCCATGAGTATCAAAACCTGGTACTTTTACAAGTCCAAAATCTACTCTGGTGCAAGACGTGCGGCAGAAAAACACCTTCAAGATGCTGCAGAAGAAATACAGCATACGTATGAAGAATTGGGTATTGGAACACCTGATGCAGATGGTGTACTCAACATATCTATTTCAATAGATGGAAGCTGGCAGAAACGTGGCCACACGTCAAAAAATGGCACTGTGACTGTGATAGACATTGTCACAGGGCTGATCATTGATTTTGTGGCCCTAAGCAATTATTGCCAGGAGTGCGAGACTGGCCCAAAGGCAGATGATCCAGGCTATAGGGAATGGTATGAAAACCATTGTGAAAACTGCCAGAAGAACATTGACTGCTCTTCAAATGCCATGGAGGTGGAAGGTGCTGCCATACTGTTTGGACAGTCAGTAGAAAAATGTTAGGTGATGGTGACGCCAAGACGCATGCAAGAATTCTTCAAGAAGACCCATACAATGGAATTGAAGTGGTCAAAATTGAATGCATCAATCACATCACAAAACGTATGGGTACAGCCTTGCGTTCCCTTATAGAAAAAAGAAAGGCTCAGGGTGATCCAATTGGAGGGCGTGGGAAGCTGACAGCCGAAAGAGTCAAGCAGCTGACCAATTATTATGGCAGGGCCATAAAAGACAACATGGGAGACCTGGAAAAGATGAAGCATGCTGTCTGGGCCAGTTTCTTTCACACCATCAGCAGAGATGATGATCCCCATCACGTATACTGCCCACCTGGCAAACATTCCTGGTGCTTTTTCCAGAGGGATCTTGCCAACAGTGTTATCCCTCCCCGGAAACACAAACATCCTCTACCTCGTGACATTGGAGATGCCCTGATCCCTATCTATAAGAGACTTGGGGATGAACAGCTTCTGAAGAGATGCCTGAGTGGGAAAACTCAAAACTCATGAGAGTTTTCCCTCAGTGCTGTGGAAGATCTGCCCCAAAGAAAGGTGGGCCAGCTTGAAGACTGTGGACACAGCCCTGGCCATCTCCGTGCAGAAATTCAACAAAGGCACGTCTTCGCTGCTGGATGTTCTTTTGGAACTTGAACTGAGAGCATCCAAGTCTGCTGAAGAGTATGCTGAAAAAGAAGATCTGTCCAGAGTGCAGTCAGCAGGAAGAAAAACATCAGGCAAAGAGAAAGAAAAGAGGCAAAAAATTGAGACAATCCGGCGTCGAGAACGTCAAGAGCGGCGTGAACGAGAAGGAGAGGTGTATGGGGCAGGGCAGTTCTGAACACCAAAACAGCTTTCTTTTTTTGTTTTTTTGTTTGTTTTATTTTTGTGTTATGAACAGACACCTGAAAAAAAATATTTGTGTATAAATTTACCTGTTTTGTGCCTTGGTCTACCAGGAGAGAAGACCAAACTTTAAATCCAATTTTCTCAAAATGTTCATTTTTGGTGGACTTGCATATTTGTGCAGCGAAACACACACACTTCCCATCAGCATAATGACACCAAATTTTGTGTACTAATGTAAAAATGGCTGCTGAGTGCAATAAGACTATCAGGGACATTCTATCTCAATTACTTTACCTGCTACATGTGTGAGATGTGAACTGTCACTGCGAGTGAAAAAACACCTTTTTTGATTGAGTGGTGAGTGAACATTATAAATTTTTTACCAAAGCTTTCATGTGTTTATTGCACTCTCTGGTCACTGAAGTGAAACTCTGTTATATCAGACACTTCTGAGACAGGCAGCTTCTATGAGATCTGGAGCGCGAAATGGAGCTACCCTTCAGAACATTAAAAATATTCATAACTTTAATTCTAGTCAAGCTGTTTACTTAAAAATTGGTGTGTGGCATACCTTTGATGTCTTCTCTCTTTGTGCCAAATTTGAGTGATACATTACTTAGAAGTTGAGAAACAAATATACCCCCAAATCTACGCCTAGCGCTACCTTAATGTGCAGTCACACACATCGGTGATTGAAGACATTTTGTTAAAGTATTTATGAACACATTTGACTATTATCGGTTAGAAGGGGTGGGAGATGTGAATGAATGGAAGGTTGGGGGAAACTGGGCAAATGAGGGTGAAATCTGAAAAAAAATATCTAAATACAATTACAGGAAATTACTTAAAGGACTTCATAAAAGAGAAGTCGTTAAACTGAAAAGCGAAACAACTAATAACGAATGCAAAAAGTCAAAAGCATCAACGTTCTCAGTCACTTGTGAAGACACACTTTGTGTGGTGGCCAGACCTCTGACTGACCTTTGTTGGCGGTGTCAGCAAAACACGACACTGATCTTTCAGGGAGCTAACCTGACCCTGGAAGAAAAACAAGCTCTTGTGGAAAAACATCAGCAGCATCTGAGTCAGGCTGATGCTGAACGGCAGCTCTACCGGGACATGGTAGCTAGCTCAAAGGCAACAGTGACAGAGCACGAATTTGCCAACCTTGGCCCATCTGTTCCCAGCAGTAAGGACATCAGAATGCACTATTCCTTTGACTTTGCTCAGCAGGTGCACTTCCCCTGTTGGCCAGATCAGCCAGGTCCCATGTATTTCCTCACCCCAAGGAAATGCAGTATTTTTGGGGATCTGCTGTGAAGGTTTTCCAAAGCAAATCAACTACCTCACTGACGAAAGTCAGGCCTATATGAATATCATTTTCGCCAGGAGGGATGCTGTGTTCGAACGCTCCCCATTCGTGCGTTCTCCGCCACAGCACGCTTCCCTCAGAGCTCTTCCCACCACCGACAGTTCCCTCTTCGGTCAGGGCTTCCCCACTGTAGCCATAAAACGCCGCACAGACTTGCCCTTGGCGTGGGCCCTCTCTACGCTTAAACACACTCGCGGCACGCTCCGCGACAACAACCATACACCTTTCGGTGCAGCAATGTAGCCAACTTCAGGCTGCCTTCACATCAATCTTCCCCCTCAAACACCAGAGTGCAACCAGAAGAGTCGCACCGGAATGGAACGGACCCCTACAGCTGTGATCCAAGACGCAGGGCACAGCAGCCAGACCTCCGCCATGTCGACAGGTATGAACCCCTCAAGAAAACGATTCCGATGATTGTGTTGCACAGATTTCTGCCAGTCATCACAGTTCCACCTTGTTGTAATACAGTGGCCTTCTCTGCCCCTGCAACTCAGACTGAAGATATCCACAGGCCTGCCACCTGGTGGTGGAAACAAAGTCAACGCTGAAGGGTGGCTTGAAAGCAAATTTTCTTCCTAAAAGGAAATTTTCTATCTAAAATTACATTTAAATAACATACTTAACATGACCCAACTAGTGCAGACTCCGGCAGGGGTCTGACATTCCTGTCCTGTGCAAACTACTATCCGCCTATGCGGAGAAAATGAAAGTACTACGGCCGATAACCTCCCGGAAGTAGGTAATGTCCCCTTTGTCCCCCTGACTAGCGTCCTCTTTTTCCGGCAGCCATCTCGACACCTGTTCCTGTGCACTTCATAGGGCTAAGTTTTTCGCATTTTCTATCTGTCTATCGATTCTTTGGCGTTTCTGTTTTGTGTCCAATTAGGTCTTCAAACAGGTTGCACAATTATGTAGCTTGATTGGGAGATCAGGCTAAAATTAAGGCACGATTGCAATCGATTCGTGAACAGTCTGGGCCCTCTACCTCTGGATCTCTCAGCAACGCCAACCCCATGCCACCTCCACTTCCTCCGCTACCCCCGGTCAACTCCAGACCACCACTACCCCCTACGCCTCCTCCGGCGACTTCTACAGGTTTGTTACCCCATGCACAGGTCATTGGTACCATTCATATTTCCAATTTCGAACCGCGATCGGACTCGATGCGATCCGCGATTTCTCGGCTCTGCCAGTCGGCAGTACCCGAGTCGACCTCCTCTATCCCTTTCCCCATGCCCACAGTCTCAACAAGGGATTACAACACAAACCCTTTGGGGAAACAACACAATACACTTGATCTGGATCCGCACACTAGACTGGTTTAGTGTTGCCGAAGTACTTGAAACGCTACAAACTGAAGGGTCGGACATAGAAGAAGCGGATGATGACGAAGAAGAAATTGAAATAAGTGCAGAAAGTGAGCAATCTGATGAAGCAGACAATTCCTGCACAGCCAGCCTGCCAGGGCCTAAAAGTGGGTTACTGGCTTGCTTGTTGTTGGTGAAGTGATTGGCCGGTTCGGTCACGTGGCCGATCTGAGCTTTATCATTGGCTCTCAAACGACTTCCTGTTTGCAAAACGTCTGCTATCTGTGTCTAGTCAGATCGATCAACAACTATATATTTTGGATTATTTTAGCAATCTTTGAAAAAATAAGAAAGACAAAGGAAACAAAAGTTAAATTTAGGACCCTCCACAAGTTAGGGAAGCGGCGGAGAGGTATGAAAAGTGCTCATCAAGTCAGCACTTCGCAGACAAAGGCAAGCACTACCCCCCCCTCGGAAACCGAAACAAGAGCCTCGAGCCCCAAACCTTCGACATCTCGTCAAAAATCACCATCTCCTGTCCCATCAACATCGAAAAAAAAGAACTTTACGGTTCTAGACCAGCATCCGAACGAAAGCTAAGCTTCTTTGGAAAACGTAAGACGACGGAAGATTCGAGCAATTCAGATGATAGTTCAGAGAGGGTGGCGGAGAAAGGAGGCGTGGAGGCCCAGACAAGAGGTCCGACGGACATGAACGTGATCACCAACATTCTGTGTATGCAGTCGATCATATCCAAACTCCACTGCCCATCATGCAATGAATCGGTAAGTTTGTTTATCTGACATCCTCCCCCACCCTCTGTCTCCTCTGTCCCTCCCTCTTTCTCTTTCACCTTCCCTCTCTTGGTTTATATCACAACAAGGTTTAGACTGGGTATTTCTGATTTGGCTGTACATAGGTATAGCTGCAAAAACGTGAAAGAATCTGATTTGATTTGTCCTATGTGTAAACGTTCAAAAGAAGATGAAGTTAATTTTGTTCTTTGTTGTGAAGTACTGAAAGAAATCAGAGAAACTTTTACTCGACCCAGATACTATCGACAACCTTGTCTCTTCAAATTGGTTCTATTGTTGTCTTGTACTAACCATAATGTTGTGCGAAATTTGTCTCTGTTTTTCTACAAAGCATTTCGATACAGGGAAATTATCACTTCTAAGTGTTCCTGATTAACCTGATATATCCATAGCTGCATTGTTTTGATCTGTATGTCTTAAATGATATGATTATTGTCTGTTCACTTTCCCCTTCATGAGGGGCCTAGGCCTAAAATGAATAAACCATCTGAATATGAATCTCTTGGTTTACATGTGTGATGGAGTGTTTGGATGTTGAAGTTGGGTTAGCTAAAGTGCAGGTCGCTGAAGCATTGTCCACTGGTCAATATGACATACATATTGATGGAACCAGCCATGAAAAAAAAAAAAAAAAAAATGGATTGGATATCAAATAAAGGCAGCAGAAGAAACTCGTTGTCTTGCGGCTTCACGACAGTGGCAACAGAGAATTCAGCGACTTTGGTCGAGACAACGTTGACACTTCAAGAACTGTCAGAAGTTTTTGGAGAGGAAGACAAACAACATTTCCACCGTATACTGCAGAACCTGGCAGGTGTGATGACAGATAGGACTGCAGTAATGAAATTCAAGGACGACTTGAAAGAGGTGGTGCAAGCCACATTAGGAACGGAGGAATCAATTGAATTTCTTGGCTGCAATGCCCACTTTCTTCTTGGGTTAAGTGCAAAAACAAACACTGCATGCAAAACTATACAAGAAGAAAGGGGTGAACAACGCCTGGGACGGGACTGCGAACCAAAGTTCTGCAGTGTCTTCTTCTTCTTCTGCGTTCATGGGCTGCAACTCCCACGTTCACTCCTATGCACACAAGTGGGCTTTTACGTGTATGCCCGTTTTTACCCCGCCTTGTAGGCAGCCATACTCCATTTTCGGGGGTAATAGGAAATTTTCTATCTAAAATTACATTTAAATAACATACCCACCGTGACCCAACTACTGCAGACTCCGGCAGGGGTCTGACATTCCTGTCCTGTGCAAACTACCATCCGCCTACGCGGAGAAAAAGAGCAACTACGGCCGATAACCTCCCGGAAGTAGGTAACCTCCCCTTTGTCCCGCCAGCTAGCGCCCTCTTTTTCCGGCAGCCATCTCGACACCTGTTCCTGTGCTCCGCATACGGCTAATTTTTTTTGTATTTCTTTCTGTCTGTCGACCCCTTGGCGTCCTTGTTGTTTGTCTAATTATGCCTTCCAACAGGTCGTATGATTATGTAGCTCGATTGGGCGATCGGGCTAAAATAAGGCGCGATCGCAATCGATTTGTGGACACTCCGGGCCCTCTACTTTGGGCCCAGTTGTAATGCAGTTTCAAAACCCCAGAATCTGCAGTTGTCCGCTATGTAAGAATGGTGTGTGAAGTGCTGGGATCAAGGGGTGATGAGAAAAGTGGATGCAGAGATGGATGGTCTGCATTCTGCGTGTTGAACCAGAAACCCTCTATCATCTCCAGCTTCAGAGCAAATCGTTTCAACAATCTTTTTGAAGCTGCTGCTGCTCTGCATTTTCACAGGACTGACATCATCACGTTCCTGGAAGAGTATCTTCCAAAAAAAACCCAGTAAACTTGAGAGTGTGCTGTTAGATGCATTGAGTGACCAGTTGGCACCCTATGTCCTGGCCTTGGCTCTTACCTTTTACAGAGTCACAGGCCCATACTGGGAAACACTTGGTTCAGGTGTCCATTACCTGGACTTCCATCTACATGTTGTGGCAATGAAACAACAGCTGGAGGAAAGGGAAAATGATGCCACCACCATGTCTGATGCACATCTACCTATCCTTTTTGGCCCTGACCGTCCAAACTGCGCACCATTTTATGCTGCAATGCAGGTGGATGATGTGGCAAAACAGTCAACAATTAGGATTCTTCAGCCTTTGTGTGGACAAACTGGTGACAGTCATCAACCAGCAGCAGTTATAATTACGTTTAAATAACATACTTACCGTGACCCAACCAGTGCAGACTCCGGCAGGGGTCTGACATTCCTGTCCTGTGCAAACTACTATCCGCCTATGCGGAGAAAACGAAAGTACTGTGGCCGATAACCTCCCGGAAGTAGGTAACCTCCCCTTTGTCCCCCTGGCTAGCGTCCTCTTTTTCCGGCAGCCATCTCGACACCTGTTCCTGTGCACTTCATACGGCTAAGTTTTTTCACATTTTCTATCTATCGATTCTTTGGCGTTTCTGTTTTGTGTCCAATTATGTCTTCAAACAGGTCGCAAAATTATGCGGCTCCATTGGGAGATCGGGCTAAAATTAAGGCACGATTGCAATCGATTCGCGATCACTCTGGGCCCTCTACCTCTGGCTCTCTCAACAACGCCAACCCCACGCCACCTCCACTTGATCTTGGCTTTGTTAAAAAACGGAGGATGTTGTAAATCGTTCAATGCTTTTGTTTCGTTCGCTTGTATTCTGGTAACTAGACGAGGTCTGTCTTTTCAATACAATCCCCCTTACCGCCATCCCGCCATCTTGTGTCTGTTTTATTTTGTAAGAAAGTTGATTTTACAAAATAAGTTTACAACAAAAATGTGGCTGTCTTCTGTGACAATGATTTTCATGTCGGAAGTGTCTCTGAAATTTTCAGACCACACCAGGCTAGGGTGAACTTTCTACGCAAATGTACAGTTGCCAACAACACATATGTGTGGCCACATAAGCCAGAAGATGACTATTTCTGCAATGTTTGTGTTCTCTTCTGGTTTTGAGGTTACAACGCAGAATGGCAGTGTGGTCTGTTCCTGAACACGACAAACTGAGGAAGATGTACAGAGATATGCATAAATCTTGTTGACAGTCAGTGACATGTCACAAACCACCCTCCGACACCACTAAACCTTTTTTTCTTTCGAGTCATTCTTTCATGTTATTGTTATGGAAACCATTTAGAAACAAAGTAGTATTGACAAGTTGTTAGTATTTAAAGAAATATGGACTTTTTCTTTTGTTTTGATGCACTGATTTCAGATTTCTTGAACTTAACTCACAGCCACTCACACATCACCCTTCGATCAGCTTTCCCTCGTGGTTCTCTGACTCCAATCCGCTGCCCACTTTCTGCACGGTATCCTCTGCCGCCAACAGATGGGGGGACAGCATGCCGGCGCTGTGCTGCAGGTTGTCGAGGATGTCACGCAGAGTCCACTGCTGGCGAAGCAAGGCGTGGTCGACGGTGAAGTGTCCGTAGCGCAGACGGCGGACGCCTGTGCAGACGGCGGTGGACTTGAGCTGCAGGCCGATGTCGTGAACCATGTGCTGGAAGTAGTCGCATTGCTCGTTGATGGAGTGGATTTCTGCAGGGAGACGCACACAGTCCCCGTTATTTATCTATTTACTTTTAAGAAAATGTTCTTCCTAAAATTACGTTTAAATAACGTACTTACCGTGACCCACCAGTGCAGACTCCGGCAGGGGTCTGATTCCTGTCCTGTGCAAACTACTACCCGCCTATGCGGAGAAAACGAAAGTAGCTACGGCCAATAACCTCCTTGCAGGTTACCTCCCCTGTGAATCCCTGACTAGCGCCCTTTTTAATGTACATAAACAGCTGTATGCAAACACACACGAGAAGTGTTTGAAAGAGGAATGGATGAAACAGTAAGCAAATGATATGCATTAAAGATTGCAACAAAATGTCATCAAAAAAGCACACACTCACACAAAAAAGAAGCACGAATGGATCCCTCCACTAGACCTTCAGTGGTGGTCAGAGCACTAGTCATTGGGATAAGTGTGCAGCAGGCATATCGTGCATGTTTAAGAACCCCACAGCAACATAAGGGTTGTCCCTGGGAAAATTCTGTAGAAAATTCACTTTGACAGTAAAACAAAAACACCTGCAGACAAAAAACCCAAAAAAAACCCAAAAAACCCCCACAAAACAACAGCGGCACTCCACTGTGATGATGCACTCTCCCTGAAGGGAAAGCCAACAAAATTTCACACAAGAAATCTGTCATGACGACAGCAAAAAGTATAAAAAAAATAGATTAAAACAAAACAAACACACACAATAAAAAGGACACAGTAAAGTAAAAAGAGCAAACCCACAGTGACGGGAACAGGTATCACAGTCACACAGTGACGGGAACAGGTATCACAGTCACACAGTGACGGGAACAGGTATCACAGTCAAACAGTGACGGGAACAGGTATCACAGTCAAACAGTAACGGGAACAGGTATCACAGTCACACAGTGACGGGAACAGGTATCACAGTCACACAGTGACAGGAACAGGTATCACAGTCACACAGTGACGGGAACAGGTATCACAGTCACACAGTGACGGGAACAGGTATCACAGTCACACAGTGACGGGAACAGGTATCACAGTCACACAGTGACGGGAACAGGTATCACAGTCACACAGTGACAGGAACAGGTATCACAGTCACACAGTGACGGGAACAGGTATCACAGTCACACAGTGACAGGAACAGGTATCACAGTCACACAGTGACGGGAACAGGTATCACAGTCACACAGTGACGGGAACAGGTATCACAGTCACACAGTGACGGGAACAGGTATCACAGTCACACAGTGACAGGAACAGGTATCACAGTCACACAGTGACGGGAACAGGTATCACAGTCACACAGTGACGGGAACAGGTATCACAGTCACACAGTGACAGGAACAGGTATCACAGTCACACAGTGACGGGAACAGGTATCACAGTCACACAGTGACGGGAACAGGTATCACAGTCACACAGTGACAGGAACAGGTATCACAGTCACACAGTGACGGGAACAGGTATCACAGTCACACAGTGACGGGAACAGGTATCACAGTCACACAGTGACGGGAACAGGTATCACAGTCACACAGTGACAGGAACAGGTATCACAGTCACACAGTGACGGGAACAGGTATCACAGTCACACAGTGACAGGAACAGGTATCACAGTCACACAGTAACGGGAACAGGTATCACAGTCACACAGTGACGGGAACAGGTATCACAGTCACACAGTGACGGGAACAGGTATCACAGTCACACAGTGACGGGAACAGGGAACAGGTATCACAGTCACACAGTGACAGGAACAGGTATCACAGTCACACAGTGACGGGAACAGGTATCACAGTCACACAGTGACGGGAACAGGTATCACAGTCACACAGTGACAGGAACAGGTATCACAGTCAAACAGTGACAGGAACAGGTATCACAGTCAAACAGTGACAGGAACAGGTATCACAGTCAAACAGTACAGGTATCACAGTCACACAGTGACGGGAACAGGTATCACAGTCACACAGTGACGGGAACAGGTATCACAGTCAAACAGTGACGGGAACAGGTATCACAGTCAAACAGTAACGGGAACAGGTATCACAGTCAAACAGTGACGGGAACAGGTATCACAGTCACACAGTGACGGGAACAGGTATCACAGTCACACAGTGACAGGAACAGGTATCACAGTCACACAGTGACGGGAACAGGTATCACAGTCACACAGTGACGGGAACAGGTATCACAGTCACAGGAACAGGTATCACAGTCACACAGTGACGGGAACAGGTATCACAGTCACACAGTAACGGGAACAGGTATCACAGTCACACAGTGACGGGAACAGGTATCACTGTCACACAGTGACGGGAACAGGTATCACAGTCACACAGACGAAACCTCACACAACACAGTACCCCCCCCCCCCCCCCCCCAAGACTGACCGAGGGTGAAGTCCGGCAGCTGGAAGTGGACACACTTGACGCTGTAAAGCATGGGAGGGGTGTGGCCGTCCACGGGTCGCACCAGTCCCTCCGACGCCAGCCTGTAGGCCGCCTGGCTGTGGGGGTCAACACCTGCATAGCTGGTCACACACACACACTGATGACAACCCCTGTCAAGTGTTTGTAGGAACAATCAGGAATTTTTCTTCCTAAAATTACGTTTAAGGCCAGACACGGTAGTACAAAAACGTATGAAATAAACTTGAAGTTTATGGCTTTCTGTGACATGGTATGCAAAGATATTGGACTAAACATGTCTAAAAAGGTCATTTTGTGCAATTTGTTGTGACGGTTTCCATGGAAACGAATCCAAAATGGCCGACAAAAAAACAAACAAAAAAAATTTCCTTGACATGTCTTTCAAATGAGTGTATATTCATTCTTTTACTAGTACTATACAAACCACTGCACTATAATAAAGATGAATACATAAAGAAAGAAAGTACCATGTTTGAACATGTTATCTTTTAAAGTTTTTGAGCATTAGTATTTTGAAAAATGGTATTACGAAGACAAAACACAAAACTGAGAAAACAGGAAAAGAAGGAGATGTGCTTGTACTCACAAGAAATCACACATGTTGATGCTGTTTGAAGCTTTATTTAAGTGAATATAGTACCCAGGCGAAACGGACTATAAAGATTAGATGTTGAAGAAGCAAATCATGCGAAAAAACAAAAATCACAAAAAAATCATGATTTTGGTCAAAATTTCACTACCGTGTCTGGCCTTAACATACTTAACTGTGACCCACCAGTGCAGACTCCGGCAGGGGTCTGATTTCTGTCCTGTGCAAACTACTACCCGCCTATGCAGAGAAAACAAAAGTAGCTACGGCCGATAACCTCTCGAAGTAGGTTACCTCCCCTGTGCATCCCTGACTAGTGCCCTCTTTTTCTGGAACAATCAGGAAATGTGGAAGAAACATTTTGAATTTGGTACGAACACTCCCGACTCCGAATCGCATCAGCAAATGTTCATTTGATCTTTAAGGCACACAAACACTTGCGCCAACCTGCAACATGGTGCAACTGCTACGATTAAGTTGACTGGTCCACTCAATGCAGTTTCAATGCAAACACGCACGCAATTAACTGAGCATAATCATGCAAGACCAAGGTTAGTAGTGACTGCCCTGGCCTCGTGATGGATAGGTCTACAGCGTCTGGGTAATGTTAAGGCAGGAAAGCATGTGACCATGCTACGTAGTCGAAAATGAACTGGTCGGAACAATACTGACGTTGGTGCAACGTTGGAACAAACTGAGATCGAAAGTAACAAAATACAGTGAAATCAGAACAGCTGGCATCTCTGCACATAAGGGGTTCCCAATACAATACTGGGTTCCCATTCAGGTGTTGATACAGGGACAGTTCAGGGTTCCGAATACATGACAGGGTTCCCATTTAGGTGTTCATACACAGTCACAGTTCAGAGTTCCCAATACATTACAGGGTTCCCATTTCGGTGTTCATACAGTCACAGTTCAGGGTTCCCTACACATGACAGGGCTCCCATTTAGGTGTTCATACACAGTGACAGTTCAGGGTTCCCATATAGGTGTTCATACAGTAACAGTACAGGGTTCCCAATACACTACAGGGTTCCCATTTAGGTGTTCATACACAGTGACAGTTTAGGGTTCCCAATAGACTACAGGGTTCCCATTTAGGTGTTCATACACAGTGACAGTTTAGGGTTCCCAATAGACTACAGGGTTCCCATTTAGGTGTTCATACACAGTGACAGTTTAGGGTTCCCAATAGACTAGAGGGTTCCCATTTAGGTGTTCATACACAGTGACAGTTTAGGGTTCCCAATAGACTAGAGGGTTCCCATTTAGGTGTTCATACACAGTGACAGTTCAGGGTTCCCAATACACTACAGGGTTCCCATATAGGTGTTCATACACAGTGACAGTTTAGGGTTCCCAATACACTACAGGGTTCCCATTTAGGTGTTCATACACAGTGACAGTTCAGGGTTCCCAAAAGACTACAGGGTTCCCATTTAGGTGTTCATACACAGTGACAGTTTAGGGTTCCCAATACACTACAGGGTTCCCATTTAGGTGCTCATACACAGTGACAGTTTAGGGTTCCCAACAGACTACAGGGTTCCCATTTAGGTGTTCATACACAGTGACAGTTTAGGGTTCCCAACAGACTACAGGGTTCCCATTTAGGTGTTCATACACAGTGACAGTTTAGGGTTCCCAATAGACTACAGGGTTCCCATTTAGGTGTTCATACACAGTGACAGTTCAGGGTTCCCAATACACTACAGGGTTCCCATTTAGGTGTTCATACACAGTGACAGTTCAGGGTTCCCAAAAGACTACAGGGTTCCCATTTAGGTGTTCATACACAGTGACTGTTTAGGGTTCCCAATAGACTACAGGGTTCCCATTTAGGTGTTCATACACAGTGACAGTTCAGGGTTCCCAAAAGACTACAGGGTTCCCATTTAGGTATAAATACACAGTGACAGTTCAGGGTTCCCAATACACTACGGGGTTCCAACTTAGCACACAGTAACAGTACGGAGTTCCCTGTTTACACTTTCCAGGACCCTCCTAAAAACAAAGTCACGTATAAAAATGCACGAACACATGTATACACAAATGAATTACCACACACACACTGAGAGAAAGAGTAAGAGAGGGATTCTGAAGTATTCAAACACTACTGCACACACACACACACACTATCACAGAGGTCTTGACATTCATTAAAGTTTTATCACTCTCTGCCTTAAGTTTTATCACTTTGACTGCCTGGTGTATCTAAACCAGATTCCATACCATTACCACTACACAAAGGTGAAGATTTTCTACAAGAACATTTTGGACCAAACAGTGCCCTTACTGAAACGTGTTGCGCAGATGACTCGACTGAATGGAGGCCACCACTTTGTCCAGCTTGATAGGAGTTACGTGTCCTGCAACACACAACAGGCAAAATCACCTTTAGTGAACAGACGTTAAATTAACCCTTTGAGCCCTGAATTCCTGAAAATTTGCAAACAATTGGTATTTAATGTGTCACGGCAGATATAAAAAGAGTGCCCTGACCACCGCTTTACCGGTGGTAGAGAAAAATGACATAATGCCTAGCCACCAGTTGAGCGGTGCGTAAACACTTGTCGTGTTTTGCTATTGGTTGACTTATATTGAAATCAATCTTTTCTATCCAAAGCACACGCACAAAACACAGTGAAAAGGCGCGGCCATGTTGGTACTACGTTCGCTGACGTCAGAATATTACGGTTTTCTGATTGGCTCTTCAATATAAGTCAATCAATAGCAAAACACCACACAAGTGTTTACGCACCGCTCAACCGGTGGCTATGCATTATGTCATTTTTCTCTACCACCGGTAAAGCGGTGGTCAGGGCTCAAAGGGTTAATGACCAACCAACACAACAGGCAATTGAGTTCACCAACTTTTCAAAGGCTGGAGATGTTTCTGCCAAAAAATATGTACTCTTCATGCTCTGCTACATGAGAAACACATGGTAATGACAATCAAATAAAGGAAGTTTTCTTCCTAAAATTACGTTTAAGTAACATACTACTACCCGCCTTTGCGGAGAAAACGACAGTAGCTATGGCCGATAACCTCCCGGAAGTAGGCAACCTCCCCTTTGTCCCCCTGACTAGCGCCCTGATTTTACGGCAGCCATCTTGACTCCTGATCCTGTGCTCTTCATACAGCTAAGTTTTTTTCGTATTTCTGTCTGTCTATCAACGATTCGTGCTATATCAAATTATGGTGCTTAGAGCCTCGCTGACCACTAAGGCCATCTCAAGGCTATCACCACGTCAACACCTACTACAAGTGTCAAGGGTAAAAAACAAAAAAAAAACAAAAAAAAAAAACACACAAAAAAAACTAGTCACTTTACATAGTTTTTAAAACTTTCAAATCTGATTAAAAATGTTCACTTCTTTCAAGAAGTCTATCAGCATCCACAGAGGGACATCACAAAAAGTCTCCAGAGAAACCACCGTGTAATGTCTGGGTCTAACGTCATGCAGATCCCAACAGTCAAGGAGCACGTGTTTCACGGTGAGAGGCTCATCACAGGCAATACACTGAGGGGCCTCTTCCCCCTTCAACATGAAAGAATGAGTATAAAAAAAAAAAAGAAAAAAAAAAAAAGTGTGCCCCGTGTGCACTCTTCACTGCACAGACTCCTCCTTTCTGTTCTTCACCACCGATGGGAGGGTCTCTTTAAGGTCTGGACGGACTTGGAACAAAGTGCGATATTAGTCATTCAGATGACACGATAAACCAAGGTCCCGTGTGCAGGATGCACTTAGTGCACGTAAAAGAACCAACGGCAATAAAAGGGTTGGTCCAGGTAAAATTCTGTCGAAAAATCCACTTCGATAGAAAAAACAAATAAAACTGCACACAGGAAAAAATACAAAAAAATAGGTGGCTTTGTAGTGTAGCAACGCACTCTCCCTGGGGAGAGCAGCCCAAATTTCACAAAGAAAAATCTGTTGTGATAAAAATACAAATATAAAATAAGCATCCATATCAATCAGTAAGTCAGTCTATCAACTCATCCAACTCACGGTAGCTGGTTCTTTCAATGATCTTCCCTTTGGGTGAGAAATTGTTTGTGGCCCAACCAAATCGTCCTTTTACGTGATACACCTGGAACAGACACAGACACCAACCCTGTCCTATTTTTAACCCCCCTCTCTGTTACATTCATTCTACCTGGAACTCAGTGAAAGAAATAGTTGCCATTACGTTCACTTTACCTAGAACTCAGTGAAAGAAATAGTTACTGTTACGTTCATTTTACCTAGAACTCGGTGAAAGAAATAGTTACCGTTACGTTCACGTTACTTAGTTACCATTGTCCTAACAATTAAAAGGAAATTTTCTGTCTAAAATTATGTTTAAATAACATACTTAATGTGACCCACTAGAGCAGACTCTGACAGGGGTCCGACATTCCTGTCCTGTGAAAGTAGCTACAGCCGATAACCTCCCGAAAGTAGGTAACCTCCCCTTTGCCCCCCTGACTAGCGCCCTCTTTTTCCGGCAGCCATCATGACTCCTGTTCCTGTGCTGTTCATACGGCTAATTTTTTTTTCGTATTTTCTGTCTGTCTGTCGATTCTCTGGCGTTCTTGTTTTTTGTCAAATTATATCTCCAACCAGGTCACATAATTATATTGCTCGATCGCGCTAAAATTAAGGCGCGATCGCAATCGATTCGCTGACACTCTGGGCCCTCTACTCCAGGCCCTCTCAACAACGCCAACCCGCCGCCTCCTCCACTTCCTCCGACAATTAAACTTGAAACTAACAAACATAAAAAAGTTGGAGTGGAAAATCAAACTGAGTGCCCAGTCATTTGGACACGACGATAAACCATGGTCCCATGTTCAGCACACACTTGGTGCAATGAAAAATAACTCTGACATAGCTTCAAAATAAAATGGTTGCCATACTTACCTTTAATTAAAACAATATAAAAACAATATTCCAAACCATGTATGGAAATAAAACACAACTAAGATGTTGAAAAAATGGTGCAAGTTGATATGTAGGGATATGGATATCTATTACTTTTTTTTTGAAGACTTATTTAAAATGACTTATTCAAACACTCTCAGTTGTTTTTACTTAGAATGTTATATGTGTATATGAATTATATGTTGTTTTTTGTGTGTTTTTTTTAATGTTGTTGTTTGTTTTTGTTTTATTTTCCTATTGTTACTATGTTTTTGTCAGATTTGTCTTTCCTCTTTTCCCAATATATGTATTTATTCATTTATGTCTTCATGTCAATTGTCCATGTGTTTCAAAAATGGGAAAATTAAAAAAAAGCTTAAAAAAAAAAACAAAAAAAAACAAAACAAAACTAACTCTGACATCACAAGTGTTGTCCCCTGGCAAAACCTCTGTAGAAACAAAATCTTCTATGACAGGCACAGAAATATAAATATATATGCACTCAAGGCCAAAGCGCATTTGTCACGCTGCTGTTCAGGCATCTGCTTCATAGATTGGGCGTGTTTATGAATTTATTTGAATGCAGACACCTACTTGAAAACAAACTTACAATTCCTGATCCGACATAAAACGTGATTTACATGAATGGGCTCCTATGACTTAAAAAAAAATTATTCTATTTAAGTTTCTACTTCATATCTATGTGTTTATTTGATTAACATGAAGTAGCAGATTCGAAAAGCATCTGTAGCCTGCTTCTGCTTGCATAATAGCCAAATATGAAATTATCCATACATATCCTAAATATCATTACAGCGTTTGTTCATACCCGCAGATATCTGGACATGGCCAGAAGGTCCAAGCTGTCTCTGTATTTCCCAACACCAACCACTGAAACACACACACAGGCCATTCACAGCCAGTGAACCACTACAAACAGGATGTCTTTGAACGACTTTAAAACACACATCACTGCAGCATATAGGGTGCAATAGTTGAGTGGTTGAAGCGCTGGACTTTCAATCTGAGGGTCCTGGGTTCGAATCTCGGTGCACCTAGTGGGTAAAGGGTGGAGATTTTTCCGATCTCCCAGGTCAACATATGTGCAGACCTGCTAGTGTCTGAACCCCCTTTGTGTGTATGCGCACGCAGAAGATCAAATACACACGTTAAAGATCCTGTAATCCATGTCAGCGTTCGGTGGGTTATGGAAACAAGAATATACCCAGCATGCACACCCCCGAAAACAGAGTATGGCTGCCTACATGGCGGGGTAAATAAAAAACAAACGGTCATACACGTAAAATGTTACATGTCTGTCTCAGTGTGTATGTGTGTGCGTCTGAAATGTGATTGAATGACACAGGAAACGAATGATGAGCGCCCAGTGGCAGCTGTCAGTCGGCTCTACCAAGGTAGGCAGCCTGTGGTGCAAATGTCCCTGTGTATATAAAGCGCTTAGAGCTTGGTCTCTGACCGAGGATAGGCGCTATAGAAGTATCCACATCAATCAATCAATCAATATAGCCCTGCTGACCTCACAAGACAGAAACGCTGTAAATATCAGTCCTGTAGAACAACAAAAAAAACACCTGGAAAAGAAGACAACGCACCAGTAGTCATATCTATAAACATAAACCATAGACATGCCTCTGATGATGCACCAGTAGTCATATCTATAAACATAAACCATAGACATGCCTCTGATGATGCACCAGTAGTCATATCTATAAACATAAACCATAGACATGCCTCTGATGATGCACCAGTAGTCGTATCTATAAACATAAACCATAGACATGCCTCTGATGATGCACCAGCAGTCATATCTATAAACATAAACCATAGACATGCCTCTGATGATGCACCAGTGGTCATATCTATAAACATAAACCATAGACATGCCTCTGATGATGCACCAGTAGTCTTATCTATAAACCATAGACATGCCTCTGATGATGCACCAGTAGACATATCTACAAACATAAAGCATAGACATGCCTCTGATGATGACCCAGTAGTCGTATCTATAAACATAAACCATAGACATGCCTCTGATGATGCACCAGTGGTCATATCTATAAACATAAACCACAGACATGCCTCTGATGATGCACCAGTAGTCATATCTATAAACATAAACCACAGACATGCCTCTGATGATGCACCAGTAGTCATATCTATAAACATAAACCATAGACATGCCTCTGATGATGCACCAGTAGTCATATCTATAAACATAAACCATAGACATGCCTCTGATGATGCACCAGCAGTCATATCTATAAACATAAACCATAGACATGCCTCTGATGATGCACCAGTAGTCTTATCTATAAACCATAGACATGCCTCTGATGATGCACCAGTAGACATATCTACAAACATAAACCATAGACATGCCTCTGGTGATGCACCGGTAGTCATATCTATAAACATAAACCATAGACATGCCTCTGATGATGCACCAGTCGTCATATCTATAAACATAAACCATAGACATGCCTCTGATGATGCACCAGTGGTCATATCTATAAACATAAACCACAGACATGCCTCTGATGATGCACCAGTGGTCATATCTATAAACATAAACCACAGACATGCCTCTGATGATGCACCAGTGGTCATATCTATAAACATAAACCACAGACATGCCTCTGATGATGCACCAGTAGTCATATCTATAAACATAAACCATAGACATGCCTCTGATGATGCACCAGTAGTCATATCTATAAACATAAACCATAGACATGCCTCTGATGATGCACCAGTAGTCATATCTATAAACATAAACCACAGACAACCCTCTGATGATGACCCTTCCATCAATTTTCTATCAGAGGGTTAAAAAAACAACAAAAAAACAAACCAAACAAACACACAACTAACCTGAAGAGTGATAAATATATCTATACACAGTACACAAAATCAAATACAAGAACAGGCATACAAAACTAAAAACTGCCAGTGTGCAACTCTCACACACATAATTCTTAGATGGTGGGAATACAGCATAATGAAAGATAAAAGAAAAGAGGGAATTTTTCCAGTCCCTGGGAAAGGCACAGTGCTCCAACGTTCCTCACTCCACCCAGATGTGAATAGGAACCGGACTTTGGCAACGCTTAAAACAGTGGAAGGAAAGGATTAGGTGCATCCTTCCAATGCTGATCCCCACAAGTTATGGATATGAACATAAAAGGAAATTTTCTTCCTAAAATTACTTTTAAGTAACATACATACTGTGACCCACCAGTGCAGACTCCGGCAGGTCTGATTCTTGTCCTGTGCAAACTACTACCCGCCTATGCAGAGAAAACGAAAGTAGCTACAGCCGATAACCTCCCTAAGTAGGTTACAACATCCACAGTACTTACACAAGACCCCTGAAGAATGTCTCCTCAGTCCATGAATGTGCTTGAGGTTGAAGTCTGATGGAATGTAACGCTGACCCAAAACTGAAACAAAGTTTTCAAACACAGGACAGATTACAAACTAGCCACCAATCACTTGTTTCAATGTCACAGACTAAACTGCACCTACATACTTTTGTGACTTACTTTCAATCTCTTATAGTCCATACTTCTAGACCTGCAAACTCTCTTGCAGATTCCAGAGTACTGACAATTCCCAGAAGAAAAAAAAAACCCAAGGTCAGTGCTCTTTCTCCAATCTTGGTCTAGCAGTTTGGACTAAAAGGAAATTTTCTATCTAAAATTACGTTTAAATAACATACTTACCGTGACCAACTAGTGCAGACTCTGGCAGGGGTCTGACATTCCTGTCCTGTGCAAACTATCATCCGCCTATGCGGATAAAACGAAAGTAGCTACGGCCGATAACCTCTCGGAAATAGGTAACCCCCCCTTTGCCCCCCTGACTAGCGCACTCTTTTTCCGGCAGCCATCATGACTCCTGTTCCTGTGCTCTTCATACGGCTAAGTTTTTTTTTGTATTTTCTGTCTGACTAAACTGCCCTTTGCAATTGGTCACATGGATTCCCCAGTTCAGTATTTTTTTAAGTCTCTTCTTCTTCTTCTGCGTTCGTGGGCTGCAACTCCCACGTTCACTCGTACGCACACGAGTGGGCTTTTACGTGTATGACCGTTTTTACCCCGCCATGTAGCCAGTAATACTCCGTTTTCAGGGGTTATATACATATTTAAAAAAAAAAAAAAAAAAAAAAAAAAAAAAAAAAATCTATATATATGTATATATATATATATACATATATATATACACACACATATATACATATATATGAGATATATTGCTACATTCATACACATTTCTGCTTTCACTTATAGATGCGTACTTATCCATCGGTATACACATGTGCTTATGGGATAGGTTCAGACGACTTTCATATTAACATGTACAATTATATTTCTATCTCTATTCATTGACATCTATTCATCGAGATTCCCTACATAACAATATAGGCACGCTTGCATTTGCGGCCTTCTGTTCACAATGCCCAGAACTCTCTGCCTCCAGTACGTCTGCTCCGCATAGGCGGATAGTAGTTTGCACAGGACAGGAATGTCAGACCCCTGCCGGAGTCTGCACTAGTTGGGTCACGGTTAAGTATGTGTAATTAAACTCCGTTTTCAGGGGTTTTTAAGTCTCTGAAAATACACTTCTCCCATTCTGCCTACCATCTTAGTGAGGAGTGTTCCTTTTCAACTTCTGCTGGCTGTGTGTGTGCATGAGAAATCTGAATGTTTGCTTGTGTATTTGTGTGTGCACCTGCTTGTGTGTGTATGGTGCGTTTGCTTGTGTATTTGTACGCGCACACACTTGTTTGCGAATGGTATGTCACCCTTGAAAATCTATACAGGAACAACTTTTATCGTAAATGTATGCCAAAAACTCCTTGTCTGTGAAGTGAGAGCATCAAACTACATCATCATTATTTTACTCTAACCATAGAAGACTACAGCCAGCAACAGTACAACTGGTGATCAGGACTTGGTAGCTTTATAATCCTTATGTCAAGCTATGCTTAACTCCACAAACATCCTTATCATCATCCTAATTTAAGTGGAGTGATGGCCCAGAGGTAACACGTCTGCCTAGGAAGCGAGAGAATCTGAGCGCACTGGTTCAAATCACGGCTCAGCCGCCGATATTTTCTCCCCCTCCACTGGACCTTGAGTGGTGGTCTGGACGCTAGTCATTCAGATGAGACGGTAAACCAAGGTCACATGTGCAGCATGCACTTTGCACACATTAAAGAACCCACGGCAACAAAAGGGTTGTTCCTGGCAAAATTCTGTAGGAAAAAAGCTGTTGTGATAAAAAGAAATGCATATATGCTAGCGGGACAAAGGGGAGGTTACCTACTTCCGGGAGGTTATCGGCCGTAGTTGCTTTCGTTTTCTCCGCGTAGGCGGATAGTAGTTTGCACAGGACAGGAATGTCAGACCCCTGCCGGAGTCTGCACTAGTTGGGTCACGGTTAAGTATGTGCAATTAAAAATTACTTCACAAAGGGCAGAATGCTGACCCTACCTAGCCTGTGTTCCAGCATGTCCTCAGTGAGGGCCGGGGAGGACGTGTCCAGCACCATGGGCATTCCCAGGTCTGCTGCAGGATCCTTCTTCCTCATCTGGGACTCCACCTTGTAGCAGGGAAGCTCATTCAGGTCTGAAACACGACAGCCAAATCAAATCAAGTCATGCTGCTTAAACTATTTTGCATTTGTATTTCTTTTTACCACACCAGATTTCTCTGTGTGAAATTCAGGCTGCTCTCCCCAGGGAGAGCGCATCGCTACAGTAACATGACAGCACCACCCATTTTTTTTGTTTTTTTTCCTGCATGCACTTTTATTTGTTTTTTCCTGTCAAAGTGGATTTTTCTACAGAATTTTGCCAGGAAAAACCCTTCTTTTGCTGTGTGTTCTTTTACGTGCTTTAAGTGCATGCTGCATACGGGGCCTCGGTTTATTGTCTCATCCAAATGACTAGTGTCCAGACCACCTCTCAAGGTCTAGGGAGGGGGAGAAAATATCAGTGGGCTGAGCCGTGATTCAAACCAGCGCGCTCAGATTCTCTGGCTTCCTAGGTGGACGTGTTACGTGTAGGCCATCACTCCACATACTATAGCCAAACTGTTTAGGAGCCATTTCAGGGATGATGATCAGTCGGTTCTTAAAATAAGTCAAAGAGAAAATTTAAAAAAATGTTAAAAGGTTGGCCATAATATAGTCAGCAAGGAAAAGAAAAAAAAAGGCACAGTACCTCTGGCTAGGCTGAACTTGATTCTTTCCAACATTTCCATGACAGGCAGCCCGGCTGGTTTGTACACACACAGGAGGCCGTTCAGCTGACGGTACACTGCAGGGGCCCAAGTGAACTGAGGCATTTTCATGCCGCTTTTTGGGGGGGCTGTGTCACGTCTGCAAAAAATATCTGCAAAGCTTGAAAAGTAAAATATGCATTGTTGGATATTCCTTCATACAAATCACAATGATACATGCACCACTAACAGTGTGTTGCTGGATATTCCTTCATACAAATCACAATGATACATGCACCACTAACAGTGTGTAAAGGATTGAGAGAGAAAGAGACAGGGGAGAGACAGAATACAATGACAGAGTAAAAGAAGTGCCCATATTAGTAATTGTAGGTACAAGTAAACTTTTTTTTTGTTTTTTTAAATAAAAGTTCTGTTAAAACAACATTAATAAAAAAAAAGAAGCTTAGAATAAAACTATAAGTCATATTTGCATGTTATTTGGAAGAAAATTAAAAGAGCTTTTGTTTAATATAAGTAATTACTAATAAAAATACTATTCTATTTATTACCAATTTTGAAACTCAGGCGAAAATTGTTTTTATGCTCAATATTTGCAGTATGATGTTTTTCAAGTCGAACTGATATCACTAAAAAGATCAGGCTCAAACTCAGCTGAACTAAAAATGGCTCTGTAGATAAAATGGGACAGGCAAGCCTTGGAAGCAAAAGATAGATGCGAAAACGAGTTGATGCAATCTATGTCGGAGCAGTCGGCCACGGCGTGCATGATGCCTTCCGACTACCCCCGATTTTTACTCTTTTATTCAACAAAGACAGCATTGGAAAGGGGAGAAACTTAACTTACTTCCATAAAAAACATATCTTAGTTTATTTCTTAAACATCAGTCAGTCATCAAGTTATTAGCTTGGGAAAAAATCGACGTTTGTCAAAGATTCAGTTTAACAAGCCAGGCTGTTGGAACCAAGTAACTGCCATGAAACACTTTTAGTACAAACAATTGAGTCCACTGTTTTATCAAAGTAGTTGGGCGTCAATATTCAATCGATATGAAGCTCAGTACTTCACGGAGATCTGAACTAAAGTGTCAATGAACAACACTGGTAATCGTTACATCTGGTATTTTTGGTGGGAGTTCGCTGATGGGACACTTAAACAGTGGGAGTTCATTGGTAATTTTGGTGAGATATTTCGCAAGTATTGAGTCAGGAGGTGATGGGCGCAATAGCCGAGTGGTTAAAGCGTTGGATCCTCAATCCGAGGGTCCCGGGTTTGAATCGCGATGGCGCCTGGTGGGTAAAGGGTGGAGTTTTTTCCAATCTCCCAGGTCAACATATGTGCAGACCTGCTAGTGCCTGAGCCCCCTTCGTGTGTATATGCAAGCAGAAGATCAAATGCGCACGTAAAAGATCTTGTAATCCATGTCAGCGTTCGGTGGGTTATGGAAACAAGAATATACCCAGCATGCACACCCCCGAAAGCGGATTATGACTGCCTACATGGCAGGGTAAAAACGGTCATACACGTAAAAGCCCACTCGTGTGCATATGAGTGAACGTGGGAGTTGCAGCCCACGAACGCAGAAGAAGAGGAGTCAGGAGGCGGTGTTGAGGGTGACCAGTCTGTGGATCAAGAGTTTGATTCCTGGCCGGACTTTTCTGTAGGCTAGCGACCGGTACAATCAGCCAGTGGTGGGAAGTTCATGCTGGACAGCAGTGAAAGCAAACTCAAGAATCAAGAAAGGCCCGCATTTCCCTGAAACACAAACTGAAGTGTGCACTGATTTTCACTGAACAAGAATTGAATGAACAAGAACTGAATGTTACATCCATTAATTATCTGGGACTGATGGCGAGCTGCTTGTTGTACACCAATCAAGGATTGATGCCCTGTGCCGCTTTACAATAATTTTACTTTTACAGCAAGTGAAACTAGATAAGCCATAGTTGATAGGTATTATTGCCACCAACACTTGCAGTTACAGTCTTACACTCTTTTGTGTGCCAAAGCACCACTACTAAAGCCCATCGCACACCGGGCATCAAGCAGCAAGTTTCACGCAGCGCGCGAGGTTTTCAGGCAGCAAGAGTTGCGTGCCATGCAGCAAGATCGCCGTCGCCGCGCGTCGTGTTTCTTCGATAGAACTTGTCCTATTCCCCCACGAGGAGGAGGAATTTTGTTTAATGTCCCATTACACAAATAGGTGATTGAAGACATTTTGTGTAAAGTATTTATGAATACATTTAAGTATTATCAGTTAGAACGGGTGGGAGATGTGAATGGAGGGTTGGGGGAAACTGGGCAAATGAGGGTGAAATGTGGGTGAAATTTGAAAGAAAAAAAATCTAAATACAATTACAGGAAATTATTTAAAGGACTTTGTAAAAGAGAAGTCGTTAAACTGACAAGCGAAACAACTGATAATGAATGCAAAAAGTCAAAAACATCAACGTTGTCACTTGTGAAGACACTTTCGTGTACATAAGGCTTCATCAAGCTACAGTCAAAAATTATATGCCCAATTGTCAGGTTACTAAAGCATATGCACTTGACTTTAGAATACTTGGTCTGTAATGAATCTGATAATAGTCTGAGAGCTAAATTCCCCCACGACAAAAGCGACAGACGTGCGTGGAGCAACCAATCACGAGACCCGCTCGTTTCACGCGAGACATCGTTTGTAATCTATTTCAGCAAGTTTCAGCACGTGACTTTCCAAGTATGGAGCGTGATGCATGATGTCTGGGGAGGTTTGTCGCGCGTCTGCAAGCGACACGCCTCGCTACAGGTTTCAGGCATCCGCGTGACAAATGTAGCGAGCCATCAAAAACTGATGCGCGGCCAACGCCGACTCCCCATGGGCGACGGGCCTAAGCTGAGATTCTGTTTAAAACCTCAAAATCAACTTTCCTCATTTGAATCGTACAAACTCTGTTGTCCCTGAGTGAACTATCTGAAGTGGCTGCCAAGTTGCTAAAGTGACCAATGCTGTAAAGTTAAAAAACTTCAATGTTGTATGTGATTATGTTATTCGTCACTTGATCAGAAGTTGATGTCTGAAATTACTTCACTGGTGACAGCTGAGGCCCCTCCAAAAGGCCTGTTTGCCATTACTGCTGAGCAACCTACACACTTTGCAACACATGTAGTACCACCAGGCATGAGAAGCCAAGTAACTTTGTTGTACGTATACCCACAGACTGCTTATTCTTGTCATGTCGGCGAGTACAGTGTGAACTTGTGACAATCTGTTATGCATATGTGTGTGTAAATGTGTCTGCATTTTTTTTTTTTTTACATTTATTTGCTTATTTATCATCATTGTTGTCTTTTATTTATCTATTTACTTCTTATTTTTTATTATTATATTATTATTATTTAGTTAGTTATATATTTAATTTTCTTATTATTATATTTTTTGGTACGCCTTTTGTTGACTTCAAGTTTTTGCGCCTTATACATATCAAGTTATTATTAGTAGTAGTAGTTCTTTTTTTATGTATTTATCTATTATTATTATCATCATTATATAATATTTTATTTCATTTTATTTTCTCAAGGCCTGACTAAGCCCGTTGGGTTACGCTGCTGGTCAGGCATCTGCATGGCAGATGTGGTGTAACGTATATGGATTTGTCCGAACGCAGTGACGCCTCCTTGAGCTACTGAAACTGAACTAGTGAAAAATCAAGTCGGATCTTGAATGCTCTAACAGTGGGTACAGTCAATACACGCTCTCAGATGTGGTGAACTGGAAACCAAGAGCAGCCATTGAAGGTTCCCTGCTTGCTGTTTCGCCACAGATGGGAGGGGGAAAAAAAAAAAAAAAAAAAAAAAAGGCGCAAATACCAACGCAATCTCCCAAGTCCGTTATAACGATGGCCAGACTGGCCTCTGCAATGTTTCAGTGCTGATACCCGATCTGATTTCTGAAACAACCATGTTTGGAAAAAAAAAACGTCGGCCATACCATGAGTCCATCACCTGTCGCGTTTCTTTGGAGCCCGTGTTCTGGGGTTTCATCAGCACATATGTGGTTTCTTCCACATGAAAACTCGATTTTTGGCAGCTGGACGTCAGATTGTTAAAAAACCCCAAAAAGCCTTCAATTTTGAATGTAATAAAGTTACTTATCACTTTAAATTATGTCTTGAATATAGAGAACACATGAGATTCACCGCTGATGAATCTTCGTGCTCACCTTCGAAATGAAGCCGGCTGAAATCGACACGAAGTCGCACGCAAGTCTCGGCACACTGAAACGGTGGTGTGCCACCACGTGACCACGCTTTGTACACTCTTTTGCAGAAAAGCTCTCCTTACTCCAAGGAGCACACCACTCTAAATTGACAATATTGTTCATGTCTGCTACAAGTTCAAATCGCGAAGTGTATCCCATGACCTGACCTTTGTGAAGACCTGCCCCCGAGAAATCCGAGCTTTAAGAATTATTCTCGCCATGTCTGGGTCTGCCCGGCTCCTGCAGGTGCTGATTTCAAGAGTATTGAGGCGTTACACCCACACCGGCCTGCTTCATTGTTGCCAAAATATAACCTCGCCACATCAATCATATCTTACGTCATGTACGAAACACGCCGCTCATGGCTGGACAAACGGTGGGAAATCGTGGGTTCGATACATTTCCAGTAAGTTTCAGTTAGCTGATTTTGTGCTCAGCTCTGTTTAGTGCCTCTGTGAGTCGGGCTGTGATGGGTTGATTGTCCCCCCTTATCTGTGCCTGTCTCTTTGCCTGCTTCACTCCACTCCACGTGTGTGTGTGTGTGTGTGTGTGTGTGTGTCTGTGTCTGGTAATGTGTGTGTGTCTGTGTCTGTGTCTGGTTATGTGTGTGTGTCTCTTGGGGAGAGCAGCACAAATTTCACACAGAGAAATCTGTTGTGACATAAAGTAATGCAATACAATACAATACAAGACAAGACAAGACAAACCAAGATAATGTGATGCAGCATGATACAGTATCAGTATCAGGAGCTCAAGGAGGCATCACTGCGTTCGGTCAAATCCATATATGCTTCACCACATCTGCCTGACCATCAGTGTAACCCAACGTGCTTAGTCAGGCATTGAGAAAAAAAAAATCAAAATAATTAAAGAAAAAACCCAACAAAACAAAACCAACAAACAAACAACAACAAAAACAAACAAACAAACAAAAAACCACAACAAACACACACACACACACACACACACACACACACACACAACCCCCCCCCCCCCCCACCCAAAAAAAAAGAAGAAGATAATAAATAAATAAATAAATAAATAGATTAATTAAATGAATTTAAAAAAAAAGATAAATATAAAAAAATACTACTACTACTAATGATAATATTTATAAGTCGCAAAATCTTGATTAAGTCAACTCTAGTGATGATACAGTATAATGCAGTAATACAACTGGCAGCCCAGCTCTTCAGTGAATAGAACTGCTTCTCTGCCCTGCCTGTCATTTTGCTCATACATAACAAGTACACCTAGTCACCTAGGGCACTAGTTATTTGAGGCTGGTGGGAATTCCATCAACTTCTAATCACAAGCAAAGTGTTTACCTTAAGTAGTTTAAGCAAGACTGACTTAAAACAAAAAAACAAATTCCTTGCAACTAATGAAGGATATTACTTCTATGAAATGACTGTTAGTGTTTACTAACATATCCCTTGAAGTAGATTCTACTGTGTAATACTTCACTGGTTTTTTTGATAGAATCTGATTATAATGTG